>NW_015379282.1:6484-7663 GCF_001522545.3 Parus major | reverse complement strand
CTTTCAAATTGTATTTTCCAGGTGTTTTTGGAGGTGTTTTCCAGCATTAAAGTTCCCGGCAGGAGCCGCAGCCCCGCTGGGAATCCCAGGGATCCATCCCGGCCTCGTGCCCTGGGTTAAAGCAGGAATTCCATCATTTCTGGGCTGGACCCCAGCTCAGGGATGGGTTTGACCGCGGTTTTTAGGGAATTCCATCATTTCTGGGCTGGACCCCAGCTCAGGGATGGGTTTGACCGCGGTTTTAAGGGAATTCCATCATTTCTGGGCTGAACCCCAGCTCAGGGATGGATTTGACCGCGGTTTTTAGGGAATTCCATCATTTTTGGGCTGGACCCCAGCTCAGGGATGGGTTTGACCGCGGTTTTAAGGGAGGGGAAGCTCGGTCTGGCAGACTTGGGACCCCCTTCAGCTGAATTCGGAGGCAAAATCGGGAATTTGGGTGGAAACAGGATTTCAGGCCCGATTTGAATGTCCCAAAATGTCCTTGTGGGAGCACAGCGGGGCCCGCGGGCTGAGCAGCGGCGCTTCGGGAGCACCGGGAGCACCGGGAGCGGCTTTTCCACCCCGGCCGGAGCCCGCGGGGAGCGCCCGGAACAAATCCCTGCCCTTGGAATTTTCTCTCTCTCCGTCCCGGGCCGCTCCCTGGGGCTGGTCCCGGGAAAAGAGGGAAAAAAGGAGCGGCGGAGGTAAAAGGAGCGGTTTCGTCCCTGGGTGGGCTCGAACCACCAACCTTTCGGTTAACAGCCGAACGCGCTAACCGATTGCGCCACAGAGACCACGCTGCCAACGGGCCCGGCCCGCCGCACTCAGCCCGGAGCGGGAACCGGAACGGGAACGGGAACGGGAACGGGAACGGGACAGCGGGAACGGGACACCGGGAATGGGAACGGGACAGCGGGAACGGGACACCGGGAATGGGAACGGGAACGGGACACCGGCAATGGGAACGGGACAGCGGGAACGGGACACCGGGAATGGGACACTGGGAATGGGAACGGGGGAACGGGAATGGGAACGGGACACCGGCAATGGGACACCGGGAATGGGAACGGGGGAACGGGAATGGGAACGGGACACCGGCAATGGGACACCGGGAATGGGAACGGGGGAACGGGAATGGGAATGGGACACCGGGAATGGGAACGGGAGCGGGACACCGGGAATGGGACACCGGGAATG
>NW_015379282.1:0-4254 GCF_001522545.3 Parus major | reverse complement strand
CCCCCCCCGCGTGTCCCGTCCCGCCGCCGGTTCCGGGGCCGGCCCCGCGTGTCCTTGTCCCCACCCGCTCTGCGGTCACTCGTGTCCAGCGGGGCTCCCTCCCCCCATCCCCCGGGGCCCCTCCGGTGCCGCGTCCCGCACACCGGGAGCGCCGGGGGTAGCGGGGCCGCGCTCCGGGGCTGCCCCCGGTGTTCCTCCGGTGTCCCCCCGTGTCCCCTCCGGTGTCCCCCCATGTCCCCCGCCGTGTCCCCCGCGGGGCATTTCCCGAGCCCCGCGCTCGGTGCCGCGGAAGCGGGGCTCCCTCCCCCCATCCCCCGGGGCCCCTCCGGTGCCGCGTCCCGCACACCGGGAGCGCCGGGGGTGGCGGGGCCGCGCTCCGGGGCTGCCCCCGGTGTTCCTCCGGTGTCCCCCCGTGTCCCCTCCGGTGTCCCCCGGGCCGTGCCGGTGGAGCCGTCCCGGGGCATTTCCCGAGCCCCGCGCTCGGTGCCGCGGGCGGGGGGCCCGAGTTGGCGGTGACTTTGAAACGCCCTTGCCCTGCCGTGCCCGGCCCGGGGGGCTTTGGGGACCGGGGGGACACCGGGGCCACCGCCCACGGAGACAAAAGAGCCCCAAAGTCGCGGCCGGGGGTGCGGGAGCCGCCGGCGGGACGGGGCGGCCCCGGGGGCTGCGGCGGGCCCGGGGATCCGGGGAGGCTCCGGGGAGGATTTGTTCCCCCTCCCGCTGCAGGAAATCGCGGCCGTTATCGCCCGGTTTATTAGAATTTATTAGAACCGGTTCGCGCCGGTGGCTCGGGCTCCCCCCGCCCGCCGAGCCTCGGGGCCGCCATTGGCGGCTGCGAGCACCGAAAACGCCGGAATCGCCCCAAAAGCGCAGCCGCGGCTCCCGCGGGCCCGGAGCTGCCCGGTCCCGAGCGGGGGGACGGGGACAGCCACGGGCAGGGGCTGGCGAGGGTTTGGGGACACCGGGCGGGGGTGCCCAGGGCTGGGAGGGGGCTCTGGGGTCCCCCGGTCCCCCTTGGCTGCTGCTCCTCCAGCGCGGCTGTCCCCGAGGTCCCCGTGCCGGTGGTGTCCCCATCCCGGTGGTGTCCCCGTCCTGGTGGTGTCCCCGTGCCGGTGGTGTCCCCATCCCTGTGGTGTCCCCATCCCACTGGTGTCCCCGTCCCTGTGGTGTTCCCATCCCGGTGGTGTCCCCATCCCGGTGGTGTCCCTGTCCCAGTGGTGTCCCCGTCCCTGTGGTGTCCCCGTCCCTGTGGTGTCCCCATCCCTGTGGTGTCCCCGTGCCGGTGGTGTCCCCATCCCGGTGGTGTCCCCATCCCTGTGGTGTCCCCATCCCGGTGGTGTCCCCATCCCGGTGGTGTCCCCGTGCCGGTGGTGTCCCCATCCCCGTGGTGTCCCCGTGCCGGTGGTGTCCCCATCCCGGTGGTGTCCCCATCCCCGTGGTGTCCCTGATCCGGTGGTGTCCCCATGCCAGCGGTGTCCCCGTCCTGTGACACCTCCATCCCTGTGCCAGCCGTGTCCCCGTCCCTGCAAAATCCCACTCTCAATGGTGTCCCTGTCCCTGCAGTGTCACCATCCCAGTGCCAGCGGTGTCCCTGTCCCCGTGGCACCTCCGTCCCAATGATGTCCCCATCCTGTGGCACTTCTGTCCCAGGGCCAGCGGTGTCCCCATCCCTGGTGCAGGTGTCCCTGTGTGCGTGTACTGTAACCCATGTGTGTCCCCGTGTGTCACCCCTGTGTCCCTGTGTGTCCCCGTGTGTCACCCCTGTGTCTCTGTGTGTCACCCGTGTGTCCCCGTGTGTCACACCTGTGTCCCCGTGTGTCCCCGTGTGTCCCTGTGTGTCACCCCTGTGTCTCTGTGTGTCACCCGTGTGTCACCCGTGTGTCACCCCTGTGTCCCCGTGTGTCACCCCTGTGTCCCCATGTGTCCCCGTGTGTCACACCTGTGTCCCCGTGTGTCCCCGTGTGTCACCTGTGTGTCCCCATGTGTCACACCTGTGTCCCCGTGTCTGTGTTCCTGTGTGTCACACTTGTGTCTCTGAGTGTCCCTGAGTGTCCCTGCGTGTCACACCTGTGTGTCACACTTATGTCCCCTTGTGTCACCCCTGTGTGTCACACCTGTGTCCCCGTGTGTCCCTGTGTGTCCCTGTGTGTCACCCCTGTGTCCCCGTGTGTCACACCTGTGTCCCTGTGTGTCACCCCTGTGTCCCTGTGTGTCACCCGTGTGTCCCCGTGTGTCCCTGTGTGTCACACCTGTGTCACCCCTGTGTCCCCGTGTGTCACCCCTGTGTCCCCCGTGTGCCACCCGTGTGTGTCCCGGCCCTGCCCACGCTGCTCCCCACGATCCCGATGGCATCTCCGCCATCCGGGGTTCCCTGTCCCCTGTCCCCCGCCTGTTGGTGACAATATTCCTCCGGCTGTCCAAGTACCGCCGTTACCATGGAAACAACAAAACCGCGGCGATTCCAGCGGCTCCCGCAGGAACCCGGGAAGTGCCGGAGCATTCCCGAGCCCCCAGCGGGAGGAAAAACCCAGGCATTTGGGCTGGAAATGCCTTTTCCATGGGACCACCCCAAAATCCCCTGGGTGTCCCTGCTCAGAGGTGTCCCCGCGTCTTGGGGACAGCCAGGGGTGAGGCAGAAGGGGATGCGCAGCTCCTGGAGCCGGGGGGACAGGTGACAGTCCCCACGCTGTCCCCTCCAGCTGCTCTCCAAGGGGATCCCGGGGTTTTCCCGCAGGGAGGATCCGCCCTGGGGCTGCTCCAAGATGCACAGGACCACCCGGATAAAGATCACCGAGCTCAACCCACACCTGATGTGCGCCCTGTGCGGCGGATACTTCATCGACGCCACCACCATCGTGGAGTGCCTGCACTCGTGTGAGTGTCCCCCGCGTCCCCAAGGGTCCCCCGGGTGCCCCCAAACCCCACGCGGACCCCGCGGTGCCCCGTGGAGCTGCGGGGGATGGATGGGGCTGCGCTGGGCAGGGCTCTGCTCCCCAAAGACGGTGTGGGGGTCCCCGAAGCCGGTGTGGGGGTCCCCGAAGCCGGTGTGGGGGTCCCCGAAGCCGGTGTGGGGGTCTCCGGGGCTGTGTCCCCTCGTCCCCACCCCGCTCACAGAGGGTCCCTCTGTCCCCGCAGTCTGCAAAACCTGCATCGTTCGCTACCTGGAGACCAACAAGTACTGCCCCATGTGCGACGCGCAGGTGCACAAAACCCGGCCCCTGCTCAGCATCCGGTGAGCCCGGGGGGCGCGGGGGGCACGAGAAGCTCGGGGGGCTCAGGGGGTTCGGGAGGGCTCGGGGAGNACCACCGAGAACCCGAGTCGGGAGGGAACGCGGCCGAGCCGCCGGTAACCCCGGGTGTGCCTCCCGCTCCTCTTCCTGCCCCTTTCCTCTCTCATTTCCTTCCCAGCTTTCCCTTTTAAAAATTATTATTATTGTTATTATTGTTATTATTGTTATTATTATTATTATTATTATTATTATTCTCTTTTCCTGCCTTTTTTCTTTTCCTCCTTCCTGTTCTTCCCCTCTTTTTTCTTTCCTTTTCTCCTGTTCTTGCTTTTTTCCTTTTCCATTTTATTTTTTTTTTGCTGTAATTTCCCCGCTTTTCTTCCCTTTCTTCTCCCCGTCATTTTCCATCCTTCCCTTTCTCAAATTTCCCTCCGTTTTTTCCTTACCTTCCTTTTTCCCCTTCCTTTCCCCCCGATTTTCCCGTTTTCCCTTTCTTTCCTTAATTTCCCTCTATTTTCCTTGGCTTCTTCACCTTTCTTTCCCCCTCCTTGTCCATTTCCCCCTTTCTCTAATTTCCCTTTTTCTTCTTTCTCCCCCTTTCTTTTCCATTTTTCCTTTTCTCTAAATTCCCTCTATTTTTATTCCCTTTTTTTTCCCCCCTCTCCTTCCCATTTCCCATTTTCCTTTTCTTTCCCATTTTCCTTTTCTTTGCCCTCATTTTTTCCTGTTTTTTTCCTTTCCCACCCCCTCCAATTTTCAATTTTCCCTCTTGAAATTCCCTCGATTTTTTTTTTTATTTCCTTTCCCCCCCACCATTTCCTTTCCTTCCCCCTCCGCTCCTGCCGAGCTCCGAGGGTCCCGCAGGGGGTCCCGGGTCACAATTTGGGGACAAAACGGGGTGGGGGGGACACGGGGCCCGGAGCTCCCACCGCGCGCCGCATTTTGGGGTCATTCCAGCGGTTTTTGGGGTTGTCTCATTTCCCCTCCGGGGGTCTCCCGGAGCACGGGGGGGGTTCCGGGGGTG
>NW_015379281.1:41315-134206 GCF_001522545.3 Parus major | reverse complement strand
CTTCTGATATCCTCCCATGACTTTGCCACAAATTGAGTTTTAAGCAGGACTTCCCCCACCGGAGAGTTAGGGTCAGTCCCAGAGTAAATCTGCAGACTTCGCCGCAATCTCTCTAACCATTCGGTGGGTGACTCCTCCTTTCCCTGGCATTCCCCGAATACCTTACTAATATTCTGCCCTCGGGGGACTGCCTCCCTTATTCCTTGCATGATTATATTTCTCAGATCAATCATGCTTCTCCTGCCTTCTTCTGTCTGGGCGTTCCAACTCAGGCTCACGCTGGGCCACTTTTGATCGCCTGGCGTCCCCTGCGGGTTACGCCGTTCCCAGTCTCTGATACCGGCCTGTTTAATCATTTCTCTTTCTTCTTGATTAAACAGTGATCTCAGGATGGCCATGAGATCTTCATATGTATAAATACTACTTCCCAAAAATTCATCCAACCTCTCAGCCACACCAAACGGATCATCCAACAACCGCCCCATTTCTTTTTTAAACGCCCGCACATCCCCTGAATTAAGGGGAACATTCACAAATCTGATAACTCCTGGGGCTGTTGGTACCTCTCTGAGAGGGAACATATGGTGTCCATTCCCAATCTCTCCCAACTCTTCACCCCCCATTTTTACTTTTAACCGGGTTCTACTTGCAGGAGGGGAACTGGGGTTCATGTGAGCTTTCTCCTTTATTGTTTGTGGGAACTCCGCCGCCACCCGGTTATCGGGAGGGACCCTTTCAGTTAAGTGTGAGGGTCCGGGCTGTGGCGGCCGGACCGGCAATTGTGGATAGAGTGTTCCCCTGCCTTGTACCAACCAAGACTCCGAAGAGTTTGTGGCGGCGGGAGTTTTCGCAAGCGGGGGCTGGGGAGGTGCTACCGGCACGACTGCCAATGCCGGCTCTTCCGCTCGAGATGTGAATATCTCAGCGGGTTGCTCTGGGGAGCCTGCGGGTGCTGATGGCACCACTTGATCCACTGCAGGAGGTTCTGCCAGTCCATGGTATGGAGGTGGTAAATGATCGAGAGGTTCCCAGTTTTCGGCTCTCAATCCGCATTTATCTTTCTGTTTTACCGGGAATAACCCTACTCTGGCCTTTAACCAGAGCTTGGCATATTCCTTTTCCTCGGGGTCCGAGGAAACCTTGCTCTCCACATAGGAGAGCAATTCGTTACATGTCCACCTTTCAAATGTGCCCAACACAGGCCAAATGAGGTGGTTTCTCAACGCTTGTCCTCCCCAGACCTCGGCACAATACTTATCATTTTTGCCTTAGATTTCTCTTTCCTCTGGGGGCAGTTTTCCCAATATTTTAACATCCATCCCCAAGGGACTTTCCGGTGGGATGTCCAGCAATCCTTTCGCCTGACAGGAGGAACTTTTCCCAGTATCCTTCCTCTGTATTTTACTCTTTTTTTTGTCCCATATCAAAATATCTTACCTTTTCTGCGTTGTGTTCGCTCCGCCTTTATCTGAGAAACCGAAGTTTGCTAATACTCACCTCTCAGCTAGCTGCGCTGGGGCCTCTTGTATTCAGCACTCCGATTCTCCTTTTGGAGCTTTGCCTAGGTCCGTTGGCTGAAAGGGTTTACTGATTCCTGAGCTCGACAGGACGTCCCTTCCCCTTTCAGCCCCTTGTGATCATCCCCCGAGACTCCCTTTCGTCTCAGGTTTTTACGAGTGTGTAGAGAGAGAACTTTTTTCACCACTGAATCGTTTCCTTCGCGGCCGGCCAATTCCCTCGCGGGAGGATGGAACCACGACCTTGAAGTCCGCACTCGCTCCGTGATCAGATCACGTCTCACACACTCGCCCAATCACCAGCTCAACCCCACAATACTTACAGCTATTTTCCTGTGAGGATGTCTTCGTGCACGATCGACTGCTTACGAGCTACCAAGCCGTAGCTTTTCCCGAAGGCTCCGTGCCTTCCCGAGCTCTCTGGATCCGTTTCTCTTTTTATTGTCGTTTTTGCCCTAGCCTAAATTTGGTTCGGATGTAGGAACGAACTGCGGAGATTCTCGACTCACCAGGCCGCTGAAATCAGCAGGGGTACCCACCCTGGACAGTGAGATTCTCCCACAGTTTCTCCTATCCGAGTCACGGCACCAATCTGTTATAAATGCAAAGGCAATTTTGGATTAAATAAAAAATAAAAGATTTATTATAAAACAATTTTGATAAGAAACAACAACGAGAGAAAAAACCACAATAAAATAAGCAGCGCAGCGCTGGGTGGACCGGGTCTATACCAAAGGTATAGGTGTTCCCAAATCCACATTTGAGAGTCCTCTGGCCTGGGTTTTTATAGGAAGTTTATGTCCCGAGGCCAAATTCCAAGCAGGCACCATTCACCAAAAGGTCCTTGATTGTTCGAAGAATAGATTTCCTGGCACTGTAGAATAGAGTCAATAGACGCTGGGCAGAGTCTCCTCATATGTAAAGAGGTCCAGGATGTCTTTTTGATATCATTTTGGTCTGGGCCATTAGGGTGGAGTGGTGGGACCCATCCTGGAGCTGAGGGCTTATCTCGGCTGGCTCCTCTTCCTTTGTCTAATTTGATCACTTCTCCAACACAGGCTGGCAGGGCGGGGGTGCTCAGGTCCGGCGATATCTCGTCCAGGCCCATTCTTTTGTTCGTTTGATGGCTCGTGTCCTGCCCATTTTTCCTGGGCTGATGTGCCTGCTTGTGCTCGTTATCTGGGTGTTGGCTGCAATCTGTTTTGTCTCGGAGGGGAATCATGACCAGATCCGGGGAAGGACTTTTTCCCACATTACATTTTGTATTTTATATCATTGCAATCATACATATATCTTATTTATACCTTTTACGAATTTTTATTCATAGATTAATTTATTACACCTAAAAATTTCTTAAAATTCATATCCCTGTTTGAATGAATTTAGAAAACTTCTAGTTTTGTATAAATGCCTTCTATGGTGGTGTCCTCTTCTTGGCTGCCCCCCAGTCATTCTCTGTTTGAACAGAGTATTAGCATAGACTGTTAGCATGAACTTTTGAATGTTTTGGTGACTGTCAGGGATGCTAAGCTACTGTCGTCAGAGCCTCTGGGAAGGCATACAGCTGAACAGACTTTTCTGCACACTGCCAGTCTTCCAGAGGTTTTCTCAGGGCTTCACCAAGCTAGACCTGGTTCCACATTAAGTGATGAACGTGAGAATTTTCAATGGCCACCTTCAAGCATTGGAATCTCTGAGTATTTTGAGAACTAATTTTTCTGGCCCTGTTGCCTGAAGCAATACTGTCTCAAGTCTGTAGATAATACTTTTTCATCTTTCGTATAGATATGTAAATCAAATTCCAAGACTTCATCTTTTGCCAGCCCCAAACATCCGTTCTTCTGGTCACAACTGGGAAGAGAAAGACTGGAAGAGATGTCCTACTCCATGAAAATGTCCACATGAGCTATGCCCTGCAGAATAATTTGTCACTTGACAATAACATATTCAAGATGCAAGTCCAGAGACTCACTGTGGCAGGCTAAAAGCCTGATCTGAGTCTCATTCCTGCTCTGAGATTTGTATCCTGCTCTCACTTTTTTTTACTAAGAATGGTTAGTGAGTGCTAAATACTGCTGAAATTTGAGAAAACCATTTTTTCTTATTTTTCATAGACAGGAGGGTAGATTCTCAAAAGTGGTATGGACAAGCTGGAGCAAAATGATCCATAAATAGTGTCACCAGGGATTGCAGCAGAATCCTAGAGATACCACATCTGAGGGTGCCTTGCATGTGGGTGGGTGGATGAATGTGTGTACCTCTCTGTGGTAGCAGCAAAGCCTTCGAGCTTCCTGTGGGCAGCAGTCTGATACAGTAATGCACTTATGTCTATAGAACAGTGGTATTTCTTTAGTGTTGGCCTGTGATGTTTCTGGGGACAGTGTGAAATGTATTGATCTAGAAGCCCATTTCATGATATCATTCTGAACGCCATTTAAAGAAGGATCCTTAAGTCCTAAGATACAATCAACAAGATACATCTACTGATGACAATAAGTGGCTTATATTCAGCACAATTCGATTTCTTCTCATTAGCAATCTCATTAATATTTCACTTTTGTGAGTGTGAAATTTGTGTTGCACAGCCACTGGTGTGATGCTCTGCGTTATTTTGCCAAACACCTTCAGTTTTTATAGTCAAATATTCTCTTAGTATGTAGCCTACACTGTTTCTGAAGCTGATCTTCAGAACATGCCAGTTGTGGGTGGGGAGACAAAAATCCACAACTCCTGCTCCAGGTGCTCATGAGACAAACAGCCTTGTTTATTATTCAGAACTCACTTAAATACCCAGTTCAAATCTCCTGGGCTGTACAGCCATTGGCTGAGATACCTCTCCCTGCCCAGCTTCCTGGCCTGTGGTGTGCTTACTTCTCAGCTTGGATGGGGCTGGATAACTGTCTTTAGCTTATCCAGAGGCATGTTCAGGCATGAACTAAGCTAGCTGAATTAGATTTGTGTTATGGTCAGATTAATTTTGTCCAGTCCAGGCCAGCTGTACTGTGACAATACCATGACAGGTCTTATATCAGCTATTTGCCGTAGGTTGCTGCATTTAGCTTCCAGAGCCCAGCCCATGTTCCTTTTGAGTCAGCAGGGTTTTTGTGGGTTTTTTTTAGTACTTGGATCAGATCCATAGTCTGTAGTTCCTCCTTCATCCTCTCACCTCCTGAAATATTCTGTAAGAAAGTTATAATCTGAAGTGTGTATTGGGCCAGATTTTTAGTTCTGATCATACAGAATAGATTTTTTTCAAGTCAGTAAAATGCTGTTTATTTAGATTAACTTCTGTCTTTACATACAGCCTAATAGCTCTTTAATAACAAATCAAACTCACCAAACTTATGGTATGTGAAAACTGTAACTGCCTAGACTATATTTTACTCTGACACCAAAGTCCTGTGTAATGACAGCTTAGCATCACCTAACTTTTTTCAACTTTTTCCTTTGTTATCTCTAGCCTTGATGTCTACCAGAACAATCTATCAATCTATCCTCTGTAATGCTATTTTCTGGTGCTCTGGTGTGTTATGTTTGGTTCACTGTAGACTCAGCTTAAAGACAGGTTCAAGAGAGAAGAGCTTTAGTGACAGCCCTGTTTCAGACACAACTGAAATAATGGAATTTATGGCAATCATAATCATATGCTGGATTTTATTTTCAGAAAGGATTTTCTTAGTTATAGGTGGCTGGATAGCAGTATAAAAATACACATATGCCATGAATGTATTTAAATTGATACTAATAAACTTGATTATTGTAGAATCCAACTTTTTTCTCCTCAGACATCTCATGCAGTTGAAAAGGTGAATTGGATTGATTATGAAATCTCAAAAGTTTCATCTTCAGCTGAAGTATTTTGGGGAGAAAACTGCTTTTTCAGTTAGAAAGTAGAGCAAGTTGTTGGGGTTTTTTTCCATGACAAGAAATCCTTCATACTTCTGTGAAGCTGGAGCAATTCTGAAACTAGCAGAATTATTTTGGATTCCTGCTGATGTTACTAACATCAAAATATGACTGTAGGAGTAAAATGGTGCATTTGTGGCACAGCAATGGCACAGCACTGCATAAACAGTTACTATATTCAGGTTGCAGGAAAGCTCTGTCCGTAGAAAGCAAGCACTCAATGAATTTTGTAATAGTATAATAACACAAAAGGTAAAGATCAAAAAGGGGAAAGACAAAAGATGTGCATTTAACCTAAGCATCAGGAAACAGTATTGTCGCTCTATTGGGAACGGCGAAAGAACGACACAGACTCTCTCGTGGAGTCAGAACTGGAGAAGTTTCTCCCAGTTTATTACCTCAGGTCTTTTTATAGACCGATACGTGAAAGGTACAGAAAAGAAAACTCTTATTGGTTAGTAAACTAACACATCACCATCATTGGTCAGTGGGGTTCACCACCCCTCGACTTTCTCTTGCAAGGAAACAAGAAACAGATAAACAGCACCTGCAAGGCTGCTTTCTATCTCTGAGGATTGTTTTAATTCCTGCTTATGAATTCCCAGGCCACTTTCCCAGGCAAGACTGAGAAAGCTATGTGGCCTGTAATTTCCACAGGCACCGTGCTCCCTGCATCAGAGTTAGCATCCATACAGTATAGTGTGTTTGCACACTAGACAGTAAGGGAAATTGAACCACATACTTTTTTCTAGCTTTCCATCTTAATCAGAAGTCCAGGTACTAACTGCTCTTGGAATATGAATCCTTCTGTGATAATATAGGGAAGCTGAAATTCAGGCACAGTTAACCTCTCTTCATGCCATGTTGTATTGCACTAGTTGGGCTTAAGTTGTTCTAATGTTCAAAGTTTTGGGGGCAGTCCGCAAATGCTTTTTAAGGTGTTCAAAGAGAAGAAAATTGTTAAATAGAATTCTCTAGACTGTCTTAAGGCTCTGTCGCCATTTGAACTTAAATTTTCAAACTTGATGTAAAAACCATTTTCTTCTTGCATAATATATTGTTCAGACTAAAGGTATGATTCAAGTCGCATGCCCTCGTCAGCTCAAATACGAGTCTTGAAACTAAAATACAAACCTTGAAAGACAAAGTCTGATTCTGTTTTCACTCACATAAATCTAGAGAAAAACCTCATGCATGTACAGCTATTGTAGAAGCTAACACACTCATCCAACCCAGCAACTCAGAGCAACAGGGCAGACTCAGTAGCTGGGAGATACTAATGAAACTGAGAGTGCTTGAGCACCTCCTTGCAATGGATCAGAAGTAACTTTATTTTTCAGTATCCATAATTGATTTCCCATTATGTTTCACATAAAAACCAAAGTGCAGAAGCAAGAATTTCATTGTGTAAAAATGTTTTAAATGAAAACTGTTAAATGAGATTTTAATCTGCAGCTGCTTATTCTAATGAAGAGTTCCATTTCTTTCTTACATAACCTGATTTTCAAACTTCAGTAAGTTGTACAGCTGGCCATGTTTTCTTCATTCCATGTGAATTTGTCTCCTTATGTCACAGAATTCAAACAGTAGGCTGAGGTGGGGGTTTTTTTGAGGTTTTTTTTTTTTTAAAGTTAATTTTTTGCCTTCTATTATGTATGATTTTGTTTGATTTGGGATGTTTCCTGTTTTGTTTGCTATACTGTGTTACAAAAGGTTTACATAGCATGTAAGTCTCAACTGCAAGTACTGCCAGCTCTCAAGGGAGTTTTGAACATGTCCATATAGGCATCACAGCCATACATCCAAATTCAAAAACCCAGACTGTGTTAAATGTCTTCTAGATGCCTTTTACAGAACTAATTTTTAATTTCTGGTACTACAGCTAAATATTTAGCATTTCATGAGATATCCTGATCAAAGCATTTTTCAGTGTGGTATTTACAATTTTGATTATAAAATAAACCAATAAAATACAGATTGTACTGCTTTATGATACCTCACTGGTATTTATTTCTGCATGGAGAAACAAAAGGGAGAAGTGGGTACAATCACCAACTGAACTCAAGAGTAGGCCAGGGAGAAGGTACACTGGCACTTGGAGAAAAATTTTATTTGAATTTTGGCAGAAAATTCAGATGTTTCCAGACAATTACAGATAAATTATTTCTGATGTGCCTCATTGGATTCTTTTAATTACAGCTTTAAACTATTCCATTAGAATGCATTATCAGCAAGACTTAACTTTTAAGATAAGTGGAACTTCATTTTCTTAATTGTTTTTTTGGTAATTTTTCAGAGATAGAGGAAATTGTTTTGGTTGCTTGCCCTTCACTATTCCTATAAAGAAAATCCAATTTCAAGACAATATAAAATGGTGTCTTTACTAACATATTTTCAAAAAAATAATCTAAATGTAGTCATGTTCCCTGGCATATTTCTACTAAACACCTGAAGAAGAGAAAGACTTCATGCTATAGGACTAGAAAAACGTATAGCATTTATTTACATAAAATATGAAAATCTTTAGTTTAAAATAGCAGCACATTTTCTTAAAGGGTTTTTTTTGAAATTTACTTTTAAAATGCAAATAAAACCACTCTACCTTATTTTCCTTTCCTTTTATTGTGGACTACCATCATAAGTTTTTAACTTTGAATTAAAGTAAGTAGTTTAATGGTTGCATCTCAAGAGTGTTTGTGTTTTTTCCCGCCTATGTAATTTCAGATGCTGCACAACAAACACGTGATGGTTCGTGTTGGAGGAGGCTGGGAGACTTTTGCAGGTTACTTACTGAAGCATGACCCATGCCGAATGCTTCAAATCTCCCGAGCAGATGGGAAAACTTCTCCAATCCAGAGCAAGTCTCCAAACCTCAGGGACATGAATCCAGACAATTATCTGGTTGTTTCTGCCCATTACAAAACTAAGAAGGAGGTTCAGTGAAATAAGCTTCTCATGTGGGTGGGACTTCATGTATGTAGGTCCAAATTATTCTTCCAAGTGTAGTGAATTTAGTTAATGCTTTAAAAGGACTTCGGAAAATTTAACACAGACTGGAAATGACACCCCATTTTGAAGATCTTTGAATTTAGAACTATTTATTTCTAGTACTGTATCTTTTATAGGAAATTACCCATGATAGGCTAATTACTACAATCAGATAATAAATAGACATATATTTTTAGCCAAATTATTACTCTTTAATATGTGAATGTATACTTAGAGCTACATAGAGCAGTGGATCCTGTTAATGGAAGAAAATAGACAATGAAATATATTTGAATGAAAATCTTATTACTCTGAATCTCTGACTGTTAGGCTAGTGGAAATATATATATGCAGGTGGAAAATGGGTATTTGGGGAAATTATTTGGTAATGTCCCTTGAAATGAAATAAAAATTTGCTATTTGTATGTTTTTCAATCTTCTCTTAATTAGTAGAATATAATGGCTTATTGAATGCAAACAACTTCTCAAAGCTATTACTTAAAAGCAAAAAGGCCCAAGAAGCCCTTTCACACCATTTCACTATTTAAAGCTGAAGGCAATACTGAGTGTTCAATCTATTTGTAGATCCTTTCTGTTTTTCACAAAGTTGCCCAATGTAAAAGCATGGGAAAGTGGAGAGATTGCCCCTTCCTCTGTCAGTCCGTGGAGCTGGTTAGTCATACCAATGAAGAGATGTTCTACAGCCCGTAAGGGAACCAGTAACAGGTGCACAGCCTTCAGACCCAAGGAAGAGCTTCAGAAGATGCAAATATCGAGTCACGAAATATGGCACTGCTCTTGGATATGACCTTTTCCTTCCCTTTCTTTTTAATGTTGTTGGTCATGTTAAATGTGAGATATTCATTACCCTATAAATAGAGTGATTCACATTCTCATAAATCATTCAAAACTGTAATATAGCTAAAGGTTTTTGTGGGCTCAGTTCATTGTTTTGGATACTTTTCTATGTTTATATTTGGTAATTTATGTGCCTTGTAACATCCTATAAAGACAATTTTGTGGGATTGTTTTGATGACTGTATAAACTTAGAAAATAAATTTTTTTAGGTACTCATACATTTTGGAACTCTTATTATTTGTAATCTCTCTCATCTCCACTTTGCTGCTACTGACTGGATGCTGACAATACACAACACTGCTTGCTGCCCTAATAATGAGCTGCACAAAGAAAGGGGCAAACAGATAACACAGAAATACCCAAATTTTATTGAAAAATAATTTTTCTTTGCAGGGAAAAAAATTCAAAAGCATCTTTGAAATAATTTAATTTAGTACTGACTAGTATTTTTCTCTATTTTCTGATGGTAAATTCAAAAACAATGGTCCTATATTCTGCTCCTGTGGTCCTTAACAGCAAAATGTCTGTGAGATAGAAAGCATCAAGGCCACCTTTCATGTTCTGTGCCTCATTAAAATCAGCATGTTGTATTTTACTTCTGTGTAAAAGGCCTACCTCACCATTTAAAAATAACTGCTGAATACAATTCACACTTGCTTGGTGCAGCAAAGTAGCAGGACGTAATTCCAAAGTTGCAGCCTTTTGTTCTTATTTTGAAACACTTTCTACGAAGATTAAACACATATTCAAGCAATAAATCTTTTGAAAAGCCATAGGAAGTCTCAGCTGTCATAGAAGTTGTCATATGTGCTCTATAAGGGAGCAGAAAACAGACCACAAGGAACATAATTTTAGAAAAAATGTAGCATAGCTGAAAAAAAAATCATTATTTTAATGTAAGCACAGAGAGATCTATTTTCAAATGAAAAAAAAAAACCACTCATGAAAATGTGAGATGTTTATTTAGAAATAATGGCTATTTTTTTAAACACAATTAGCTGGATTTCATAGAATCATTAACATTGAAAAGACATCCAAGACCTTCAGGTTCAATCTTTATTTCCATCATCCAAGACTATGTTTGTGTTGCTATTATTATGTTGGTTTTTTAAATATTTGAAGGTGTTTACATATTAAAAAATCAGAGCAGATAATTATAAAAAGGTATTCATAGGTTTATTTTAATAGTAAATTTCAACAGTCCCAGTAAATCCAAATCAAGATTTTAAACTAAACATGAACCTCTTTTATGTGTTGAACTGTACCTGTCGCTGATGTTGGAGACAGGAATGCAACAAGAACAGACTAGGTTCATGCAGCAACAGCCAGATTTTATTGTTGGGCACCCTCTTTTATAGGGCAAATTCCCTACACTTTCATACATGATTGGTTAGGGGTCTTTACTCAGAGCACGGGCCAATGATACGAGTGCCTTCATGGTTCAAAGGGATTGGCTGGGGTCCTGTTTGAATAGGACCTATCACTACATACCCAGAGACTTGTTTACTTCTATTCCCTAAGGAGCCAGGCCGGTTGAGTTGGTGTCTGTCATGGCTAATTTTATCTGTGCAGCTGTAGACCAGCTATAGCTCTCACATGTACCTATCAAAATAGTCTCCTTTTGTTTTGAGGTACTCAAATGTCTTTAAAAAAGTTGTCCTCGCTTAAAACTTCAACTTTGCCAGTTCCAGAATGGGAGACTGTAAGATTTTATTTTGAAGTATTGCCAGTACCGCCTGATGTAAAAAACATTTGTTAGTTTATTAGAACATTATGGCTCAATTAATAAAGCTAAAGCTGAGCAGTAGAATCTTGCTCAAAGACATACAGCCCTTGTTGCAGTGGTGGAGGCAAAACAGATTTAAGTCATTTTCCATCATGTAGTGATTTTAGCTAACTATATTGCTGTGTAAATTGGCTGAATGTGAATGTTGAGGAGGCTGAAGTCCTAAAAAGTTTAAGTGATAGGAGCTGCAACAAAGCCTTTTCTCAAAGTCCTCACAGACCAAATCCCATGGGAGCTGCCTGTGAATAAACTGTGCTTAATCTCAAAATGGATAAATTATGTAAAATTTATGTACAAAACCCATTGTTATTGTATAATGTCAAATACACCTCACCATGCTGGAAGCTATTCAAACTTTGGAAATGTAACTGTAATATCTGTTACTGCTTGTTATAGGAAGTGCATTCTGTCACCCTGCTATTCATACATTACCTGGAGATTTTTTTCCAAGCAGGATTATTTACATCACTGATATAAATATCACATGATGTATCCTGTATGACAGGATAGAGCTTTTTCGCATTTTTATTATAGGGATAATTGCTCCTTCCTTTGCAGTACCACCTTTTTTTTTTCCACCAGCAATTTAGAGACAGTACGGAAAATTAATGGCAGCTAGTTAAAGGATTGTTGGTGGAGATGCGTGAAATGAGACTATATATATAGCAAGTTTCTCATAACTGAAGACTTAATCCTGAATTCATTACACATGTTCACTTTTGATCTGGAAGATGAGCTGTTTGCCACACCACAGAGTTTGAGAAGAATCTCCCAGAGATGCTGACAAGGGTTTGGTTCTTTTTGGGCTTATGCGTTGTACTGCCTAATTGGCAGCAGCCTCTCAGTACCTGACAAGGGAAGGAGGTACAGTGCTGCTTCTTTGCTCTGTCTCCTACTTTCTTAGCCTGTGGCATGTTGACTAAGGTAAGGTGGAACAGACAAGTGGGATCACACTGATGTTGACAGGGCTGGACAGGCTTTCCCAGATTCTGGAAAAACTTCTGGCACTGCTTATACCTGATGAGCTCTGTCTCAAGTATTTAGTCTTGTCACTGTGCCAAAACCACATGCTAAAGTAATCTATGTTCCTCAGGGTCCACTGTGATGCTGCCCATCCTTGTGGAGACACAGCTTCTCTGTCTTCCCAAATTTCAGGACATCTGCTACACTCTCTCTCTCTAGCATAATATGTGTATTTTAACCATATGGACTGGCAAATGGTTTCCAAAGATGATGCTATCACAGTCACAGAGAGTCAGCTTTTCAGTCCTATTTACCAGCAATGGGCTTTGGCTTGCCAGTGTTTGAAGTGCAAGAAGATGAAGAAAAAAAAGTTGTACTGATGTAAACAAAATATCAACTGTCTAGTTAATCTATGTGAAAAGGTGCATTTTAACTCTGAGGTGAAGTAAACATCTAGGATTGGAGAAAAAAAGGACAAAACTGTTGTGGTTCACGTTAACTTAGTGCTGCACTAAGCAATAAGAAAGACAGGGAAGACATCTATAAGGAGAGAGCAGCTCTAATCTATGTGGCTCTCAACCTTACTGTTTAATGATACATGTCATGTAGTTTATCAGTTGTACAATACTGCCTGCAGTAGTTTCTGCTTTCACTCTCAGCTGAAACAAAACTTAAACCAACAATAAGTGTTTTTATTTACCCAAACAATTCCCAGTCAGTTGAGCCTGGATGCGTACCGTGTAGGAACATCTTTTAGAACAGCTTTGTAGGTGATTCCTAATCTAGAACTACACAGTCCCATATCCTCTGATGTGGTTCCTTAGCCATAGAATAAATCCAGGATTCAAAACTTGGTCTCTTAAGAATCACAGGCAGCTCTGGCTTGGAAGATGGAGAGAGAGAAGAGCGTGATTGGTTTCTCTAGGTTCTTTCAATGGCTTTAAATTAAAGTGTTCATGGCACCAATGCAAGCAGAGGCTTGGATGACAAGAGCCATGGTTATTTGCTGCACTTGCAGTTTTGGGGGAGCAGTATGACAGAAAATGAAGAGAAAAATGTTTGAAGTTTTAAATACCCCAAGTGACCAAGTGTAAGTGCTGCTTAAGTGTCTTATAGGACACCTACTGGGATGTTAGACTGAAATTCTCATTTTGAATTAATGTCTGAGATACTTTTTGTAACTCAATGCATTTTCAGTACTTTAAAAAAAATTACGACCAGTTAATACACTGAAAAAAGCAACTGCCAACACTCAAAGGAAACTGAAGGCAGTCCTCAGCCAAGGACACAGCTTTTTTCAGGCCAAACACCATTATATTAATATTGAAAGTTCTCCCTTCTCAACTCAATTTTGAAGGCTAAGCCAGGAAACTGTGTCAAGACTGCACTCCCAGGACAACACTGGGCAGTACTGAGATATATATGAAAGACAAAATACATAGTTCAAGGGGTGAAAAAAAAAGCCTCTAGGCTTGACTAGGTTAGAAATTCTGCAATTGCAGTACTGAGTACATGCACAATGTGCATAATGCTCTCTGGGGAAAAGAAAATGGTTTTGCACTGTAAGCAGTCCACCTAAATAACACATAAACTTTTGGAAACGAACTGACAAAGAGATGGCAAACTGTTTTCCAGTTTATTTTCAATGCTGTTGAGAAGGGCAGCATTGCCCTCTTGTGGTAATAAATGAAAACAACTAATAACAGGGTTTTTAATTTCGTGTTTAACTTCCAGTGTTCATTACAAATACTTACAGACTCAAAAGAAATCCACATGAGAATATGAGAACAATTATTACACACATAATAAAACAGCATTCTTCATCTAAGTACACAGGATTTATAAAGGTTTCTATTTTTTCTTTTAACTAGTCACAAAATTATTCCATTTGTAAAGACCCTCCATGACTCTACATTTCTTTTTTTGAAAAAGGCACTAAATTTCTAAGCAGTCCAAGAATAATCAGGAAACAGAAAAGAAATGCTGTCATCTGCAAATTCAAATACATATATATATATGTGTGTGTGTGAAAAACTTTCTACATGAGGACTTGGAGACCAAGTTTAATTGTAGAGCTTGAAATAACCATCAAAACCAACACATGGGCACCTGAGCTTCCTCAGGCTAGTCATACACAGACAGACAGACATCAACTGACCAGACAGTATATACATATTGACTGACTATATGTAAGGAGGCCACCTCCAGCTGACAGGAAGTCTTGACAGGAAAGCAATAAAATATGCATGGAAAACAAACAAACAAAATTGGCAAAACCACAGTGCTCAGATTAGTTTTTAAGTTTCTTTATGAATGTTTCCACATCCATTGTCCCACAATGGCAACATACTGCTTCCAGATGAAAATAGCAAAAGCCATATGATGAGTAAGTGCCACTTGGCTGCAGAAACTGACAAGTTATTGGCAGTAAACATCAATCATCTTTCTTCAGAAGTTATGTGTTATCCAACCTGCCACTAAAGAAACAAACAAAACATACCACCGGTTTGTATGACGACAAGGAAAAGAAAGAAAAAATCCCAAACCAAACAAACATCATATTGTTGAACTACAATAAATTCTCCATTTATCTTTAAATTCTCAATTCACCTTTTATCCCAGCAAGTGATGGACATGCAGTGTATCAATGGCAACTTATAGAAACTCCTGCCTCCTGAGTCATATACAGTAATGAGGGCAAAAGATGAAGGTTTACAAAGCCTGAGTTTCAATGATCAGATACATCTATTGTTTTGGAGAGACTGTAATTCTTCATTAACTCTCTGCCTGGCCTTCTGAGGTAAAGCTCACATTAGAATAGCAATAGTAGTAAACTTCATCCATATTTATGCCAACACTGGCACTTCTTTTGTAATGAGACACACATATATAAACCCAAAACCATTGCTCTTCTTAGTTAAAATGTTTTCTATAAGCTCTGAAGTAAAACAGACAATCTCAACTGGCAGTGAAAAGGGACATTGAGTACATAGTAACACAGTGATGGGGTCCCCAGTGTTTAGAGACCTGTAAAACTGATGCATCATAGATCTAGAAACTGGGAAGAGGGGGGAAAAAAGCTCTCTGCCATCCCTGCTGTCTTTCTGTCCTAGTGATGAAGTTCTAATTAAGAACACTGCATGATAATGACACATACTTCTATTTTTATTCCATTTCCCTTCCTCTTGGTTTTTCCTCAAGTTATTCAATCTTCTGCATGACAAAACAGGATTTTCCAATGGATATATGGACAGTTGAATCATATTGTTTCTTTTTTAAACTTACTCTCAGTCTTCCTTCTCCTCCAGGACATGAAGCTGCAATTCTTCTTTCTATTTCTTCTTGTTTCTTTTTCTTCTGCTCTACAGAGTAAGCATTCTTAATACCTCGAGAGGAAGCCTGGGAGAAAGCACAATTTTTCTGGAGAAAAACCAAACTGCAAGTGTTGGAAACACTATTTTATCAACTGTGGTTTGCATGAAAAGACTAAAGCACTTAGTAATGCTACTATTATATCAAGGTAGACATTTCAGGGTATTTCCTCATTCTGTGAACTCTTGGTCCCATGGGTGAGGGTGGTTTTGTTTCACTGTTATTACATCCAGGTGAAGATACTTAATTCTCAGATGCAGGACCAGAACTTCCCTTCCCAATAGTCCACAAAATTTTTGTCTGCTTTTTTCAGTGTCAGGCCCTACTTTCACCCTCATGAACAGGAGAGAAGAAGAGCTGTGTTAGTAGTGCCCAGGCTGTGAAGAAGTTCAACTTTTAAATTGTGATCTGTGAGAAATACCCTGCATGATAGTCTACCCTTCAAAATGTCACAGGGTGTGTGGTAGCAGAAAAACCAAATGAAAATGCTGTCGTGAACTGACTGCTTCACATCCCTTGTGGGAACTGTTTAATGACAATCTAAACTAGATGGCAGGAGTATCAGAATTGCAGACAGTTAACACCATGAAAAACAAATAGAAAAAAGTTTAAAAAACTTGATTCTTTTCTAAGTTTAGGGTTATAATAACATAGCAGAAGTTATACAAAAGATGACAAAATCTACCAAGGCAAAACAGCAACGTTCTCACCTGAATTTCAATGTCCTGACAATAAGCTCAATTCTCAGTGGGGTACTAAGACAAATCTTACCACCAATTACCAGCCTGCTTAGACCATACTCTTAACTCTGCCTCTTAGGAAACTGGCCTTCCAAGTGAGTCAGGTACCCAAACTGCCTGCCTGCAGCACCCCAAAAGAAGAACATCTCACATGATGTCAGGAAGGGATAATGAGCAGCTAAGAAGCATTTACAGGAGAACACTAAGCAGAGAAAGGACATCTGATCTACTCTCTTGTCCCCTCACTAGGGCGAAACTAAGTATGGCTGCTTGCAAAGCATCTCCATTACCCAACATTCAGAGGCTAAAATGTCCTCAAAGACAGTCCTGAAAAATCCTGGTAGATGCTTTACCCCTTTGTCTTCCAAGAAAACAAAAGGTAACAGAGTGCTACTTCCATTTCTCTTTGTCAGCATAATGGGTCCCACAAATTTCCAAGGACATCCACAACCCTAAATTGCTTCATTTCTCCTTTCACTCAGGAAAACTTTTTAGCCAGTTAAGAGCTAGCTATTTCCTGCTGTTATGCTTAAAAATCTCTTTGTAATTCAAACCCATTTGTGATTGAAAATAACATGTGGATTGCTTTTAGTATATAGAATGACACAAAATCAAGAGTTTTAAGGAGTCTAATGCATCACTCAGCTGTAGCTCCAATTATTTACCAAACTCCCTTCAAAACAGGTCAACATGGTCCCCACGCATAATGGTTAATTCCTAATTCAATAAGTAAAGTCACTAATATTCACACAAATAACAATCATTTATTTTCAAAGTTCAGCTGTGGTCTCTAAGACACAGAATTCAAAAACTACAATAATAGTATAAGGTATAAGCATTTTTTTAGAGGTACATAAGGAAAAAGAAACAGGCTGGCTGTTCAGGCTGGCTAGAACATTTGTATCCTACCTCTTCTAACTTTAAAAATATCAAAGCAGTTAAAGCTTGGCAACCTTAGAAAGACAAAATACCGAGTTAATACTACATCTTTGCTGGAATCTGAGCTAATAAACATGTTCAAACTGTTGCCTTGCTGATAAACAGAACCTGCAAGTGCATAAAACCCCAATTTTAAAGGAAAGTGCAAGTGCAGTACCACTTGAAATTTCTACTGCAACAACTGTTTGACCACTCTGGTTTGAATACTTCTCTATCTCTTGTTTTCAAGCCTTAGAATAAAGAAAAAATAATGTTGAACTTCCTCTTCCAGTTCTTGGGTTGTTTTATAAACTACTGTAAAGTATTTCCCATCCAAACAAGCTCAGTTACTTTGCAATGACCTTAGAGCACCTACCTAGCTGTAAAATTCTTAATATATATAAAAAAGGCATAACTACAACACTAATAATACTAGGGAAGTACTTAATGACAATTCCCACAATCCAAACATGATATCCAGTGTTACCAGAAAAGCCATAGCCATTCTCCCCATAAACAGTGATCTAAAAATAATTTCAATAAATGACATTTTATCAGACGTTACCTCCATCTGCCTCTTTTCAGCAGCTTCTGCTAGTTGTCTTCTTTTTATTTCCTAGATATAAAGTTAAAGATAGTGAAATTCTACTTCAATATAGTCTTTGCATTCTTTTTCAAGTCTTAATTTTTAAGTATGACTCAGATCTGATACTAACTCCCACAAAATGTCAACTTCAAGTTAATTAGCATCATCTTACCCTGCATTGCCAGCCTGCAAGAACATAGTGTTTCTAGTGAATATGCCAGAAGAGCAGCTGCTGACATATATACAGTCAAACCTCACCAGAAATCGCTATTCAGCCGTTCTGCACCGTTTTGAATGCATTCACTCAAAAAAATCCAGACTGGGGTGAAATGGCATGCAGTCTATGAAATGTCCTTTTAGAGTCTGGAAAGGGCAATGCTTGTTCTCCCAGGCAAAGTAAGCTCCCTTCCTTCTCCCCCATGAAATCCTCAGAAGAGGGGTACAAAGCACACAGATGAGTTCTTACTCACCTAGGAAAAACGTCATGCAATGGAGGGTAGTTAGAAGTGAGCAACACTATGTACTGGACAAAAACGCCCAGCTTTTCCTATTCCTTGTAAAAATTTGGGTCATATTGGCCACAATTATGCACTAAAACGTCCCACCTGAAACCCCCGGTCTCCGTACAACCATAGAAGTGCCCACACGTGATCCGTGAGGCAGAGAAGCAGGACGTTCTGGGCGCCAGGCCCCAAGCTGCGGGATGCCCCGGGTGGCTTCAGCCCAAAAGTTCTACCCACCCCGGGCCGGGGGCCGAAGGACGTGTTTCCTTTTCCCGGCACTGCCACTACCTCCCGGGGCACTACAACAGCCTCACGGCCTGGCCTCCATGTTGAAGAAGGAAGATCACCGCCCCCTGCGCTCACCCTCATCGTGGCGACGCTAGGCGTCACTGATAAACAACAGGGTAAAGGAGGGGGGACCGCCCCCGGGCCGGGGACCGCCACCGTGATCCCACACTCACCGGGTCGGGCGTCTCCACCACGTCCTTGACGGCACTCCCCAAGCAGGGTAGGCACTGCCCCATGGCGAACCCGACCGCCCACAAGCGCCGCGGAGGAAGCGGCGGCGACCCCGCCCACGGTCCCCGCGGGGCGCCGAGCCAGCAGTGCCCTCCCGGGCCTGGGGCCGTGGCGGGCGGGGCGGGGCGCTGCAGTGGGGTCGCACGAGTGCCCCCGGTAGTGAATTCAATGGAAGGTGTTCTATGACGGCAAAGGGAGAACAATGCGATTGGTTTCCCAGCCGATGTCGGGTTCAGGGCCTGCTGACGGCGTGCTCTGCCAACACTTCCGAACCTATGCACCGCCCGTCTCTGCCTTCCATCGGCGCTGCTGGAGCTCAGAGGTGAAGCCGGCGCTGATCTAGCTCGACTTGGGTGGTTGAAGATGTCTCTTACTGGCTCCTCTATTTCTTCCATTTTTTTCCTTAAAACAAAAGAAAAAACCTTCTTTTCCAGCTTTTTATAGTAGACTCCAGCCTTACCGGATTCAACATTTCCTGAATTTGAGGGCTGGTGCATACATCAATCCCCAAGGATTATGTGAGGAATATAAAATGTATTATTCATAAACGATCATGCAACATCTGCCCAGTTTCTTGTCTTCCTCAGTAATTTTAAACAAAGTATATCTTTTTTGCATCCGTGTTCTTGCCCTATCTTTTATTTAATTAGCTTGTGATGTCATACATCATTGTGAAGTACGAATTTAAGTTTTTGTGTTTGTTCCCTGCATCTATAATTAGGCATAGAATCATGTGACTCGGGTAAAATCATAGAGTGGGTTGGGTTGGAAGCGATTTTAATGACCACGTAGTTCCAAACCCTCTACCATGGTCAGTGACACCTTCCACTAGACCAGGTTGCTCCAAGGCCCATCCAGCCTGGGCTCGGACATTTTTGGGGATGGGGTAGCCACAGCTTCTCTGGGCGACCTCTGCTACTGCCTCACTACTGTCACAGTAAAGAAGTTCCTCTAAATGCATACTCTAAATCTACCCTCTTTCAGTTTAAAGACATTCCCTCTTTGAAGCCTGTCTTAAAATTGCACATTCTTGTAAACCTTCACAGCTCTCTTGTGTCTATGTACTGGAAAGGGCTTTAAGGTTTCTCTGGGGTCTTCCCTCCTCTAGGCTGAACAAGCCCAACTCAACCTTTCTCTGTACTAGAGATGGTGCAGCCCTCTGGTCTTCATGGACCCCTCTGGACTCTCCAACAGGTCCGTGTCCTTCTTATGCTGGGGGCCCCAGAATTGTACACAGTGCTCCTGGTGGGGTCTCACAAGAGCAGAGTAAAGGGACAGGTACCTCCCTTGACCTGCTTATCACTCTGCTTTTCATGCAGCCCAAGATGTGATTTTCTAGGCTGCACATTGATGGGTCATGTTGAGTTTCTCACACCCATGGCCTTCTCCTGAGGACTTCTCTCAAACCATTCTTCTTCCAGCTTGTTTTTGTGCTTGGGATTGCCTGACCCATATGCACCACCTTGCACCTGGCTTTGAACTTCATGGGGTTCATACAGACCCACTTCAAAAGCCTGTTAGGTCATCAGAGGGGGTTACTGGGTTGCTGAACTAAGTACTTAACAAAAGTCTCAGCATGATCCTGGGCTTTCTGAACTGGTCATCAAAAGTCTTACTGTCATAATGAGAGACTGATGAGGCGCATTGGAAGGTGGAGAAAAGCAGGCTTACCTGCTACCCTTACTGGAGAGTCTGAGATTGTATGGCAGGAGACCTGTGTTGTGTACCTGGGAGCTGCAGTGGAGGTATGGAGGTACTGCAACTTTCCTGCTGCATGGTGTAGTGTGTTAAGAATTAATTTTCTGCTTTGTAATGAAAGCATTTTAAAATTTTTTTTTTTTTTTTTTAGAGTATCAAGGTGCTGTTGTTTTGTGGATTAAGTGTTCAGTACTTGTCAAGCTTTAGATTGGAATTGAGGGGATCTCCACTGCTTGCCGTCGCACATTGGACCCATCAGATGATAATCCCTGAAGATAACTAAAATAGATTTTGCTGCAAATCTTTTAAGATTTAGAGGAAGATTGAAGTGTGCTTGGACAGAACTCTTCATGGAGGTAGAGAGCACAGCTTTCTGAAGGAAGTGTGACCTGGTATAAGATACATAAAAGAAAAGATGAGTGATTCTTTTAATATGCTTATACAACTGCTGTAATTTGACACTGGCCCAACACCAGGCACCCACCAGAGTCACTCGCTCACCCTCCCCTACTACAGCTGGGCAGCAGAAAGAGGAAAAAAAATAAGGAAGGGTTCTTGAGTGAGATAAGAGCTGCGAGATATATTTTAAGGGCAAAACAGGCTCAATTTAAAGTTGCAAAGTGAATTTGTTATTAAGAGAATCAGAGGAGGATAATGAGAAGTAAAATAAGCCAACCCCTCCCTCCTTCCCAGGGAACTGGGGGGGGTGGGGGGGTGGGGTGTGTGGAACAGAGATGGCTCCTGTGAGAAGATGCTGGAAGCTTCTTGTCCAGCAGAGCCAATCACTGATGGACATGCCGCTGGCCAAAACTGGGCCAATGAGGGAGGTTGCCTCTGTCATGACATATTTAAGAAGAAAATCAAAACAAAGTCACACAGTTTTTACTTCTAGTTAGAGAGGAGGAGAAAAAGGTGAGAACATGTGAGGGGAAACAACACCAATGTCAATGGAGAAGGATGGGGAGGAGGTGTTCCAAGTGTCAGAGCCACGATTCCTCTGCAGGCCATGCTGATGGCAGTGGTGAAGCAGCTGTGCCCCTGCAGCCCATGGGGATCCACAGGGGATGTAGAGATCCACCCACAGCCTGTGGGGGAGGTGTCCATGCCATGGTGGGTGGATGCCTGGAGGAGGCTGTGATCCAGTGGAAGCTGTGAAAAACGAGGTTCACTCTCTTAATAAATTATAAAAGGTTTAATATAAACAAAAAGACAATTAGGAGACAAAGATAATAAAGCAAAGGGTTAAAACAGCCAGGTGCCCTGATGCGTTGCCAGGAACACACTTGATATCTTCGGAACACTCTTTTTATCCCATCCTGCTGTGAGGGTTTAATGCATATTCAAACTTTTCCAAGTAGTATTTTGCATGGCCACTCCCTGGTTCCACCTTTTTAGTACATGCACTATAAAGGTTTGATTTCTTCTGATCATCATTTTATTTGAGCTGGAGTTCCTTTCTCTGCAAGTGGTCAGTGCAGATAACAGTCTGGGCTCCATCATCCCTCTGCTGGTAACAGCCTGGGCCCCACTGTCTTGCCCTCTTATCTTGCTTTGTACGGAGGGACATAGCTCTAACATTCTAAATTCTTCCATGCCTAAAACTTGCTAGCAAGAGAGAAAGGAAAGACACAGCAAAAGCATATAACATTCATCCTAATGCTTGCGAAAGTCAATATCACAATATGGATTTATAACAGAGACCTGGTGGAGAGAGGGGCGTCCGCTTCTAGGCTGGAGTAGCCTGTCCTTGGAGGACTGCACCCCATGGTGTTGCAGCAGTTTTGGCAGGACTGCATGCCCGTGGGGGGAATTCACATTGCAGCAGCTGTGTTAGGGGTGCTGCTTGTGAGAGTAGACTCACACCGGAGAAGTTCATGGAGAACTGTCTCCTATGGGATGGACCTCACAGGGGAAGGACTCCTCTCCCATAGCAGCAGAAGAAAATCTCAGTGATGAACTACCAAAACTCCCACGCCCTGTCTCCCTGTGCTTGTTGGTGGGAAGGAGGGAGGGGCTGGTGGGGAAAAGGTGTTTTAAGGACTTATTTTACTTCTCATTATCCTCCTCTGATTCTCTTAATAACAAATTCACTTTTCAACTCTAAATTGAGCTTGTTTTGCCCTTAAAATATTTCTCCTGGTCCTTATCTCACTCATGAACCCTTCTTTATTTTTTTTTTACCCCTCTCTGCTGCCCAGCTGTAGTAGGGGAGGGTAAGCAAGCAACTTTGGTAGGTGCATGGTCTTGGGCTAGTGTCAAACCACAACAGTGCTCTAGAAAATACATATAATTGAGCCAATAAATTCTTCTGCACTTCAGGCATGCTGAATAGATTGAAGTTGGCAATGCTACTTGTTTTAGAGCCTCAGCTACTTTGTTCTGGCTCCTTTGTTCTTGAGGGGATGAAGAGCAGCCATTTGTGTAGTCTTCTTTCCAAAGCACGGTTACTGGAGTCTCAGGCTTAGGATGACTTTCAGGAGTCAGCAAACAGTGTGACTGATTATTTTTATTCATAATATTTTATGTATATATGAGGAAGTTGATTCCCACCATAAAGATCATGGAATCTTAAAACATAAGTTCTATGTCACCTTAGAACTTTATAGTACTTCTACTGGTGCTCATGATGGAAAAAAGATAAGGATCTTCTCTTACTGCTTCCACGTTAGGGTCTTTATTATTATAATAAATGGACTGTGGGCCAAGAGAAAAGAGGTGGTTGCAGAGGATGAGAGCACAATTTAGCGACTTAGTTATTTGAGTTTTCCTAGAGGAACTTTCAAGAGTTCCTTCTGACAAGAACCTTTGATTTGTACCTATCTGGAAACATTTGACACAGATTTCTATGTAGTAGCTGGTTTTGTACATTTTGGAAAACTGTATCTTAAATCCCTAACATTAGACAGAAGATAACTATACATGTCCATACCAGATTAGCAGTGGAATAATAACGAACTTTAATTTTTCCCTCTACTTAGATGGGATTCAGCACAAAATGTAGAGAAGGACAGGGGCTCTGTAAGGAGCAGTTAGATTAATATATACAATTAATAATTAATGGCAGATTAAATGTACTAATTCTCAATATCATTGTGTGAAAAACGAGATTCACTCTCCTGATAATTTTTAAAAGGTTTAATATAAAAAAAAAAAAAGACAATAGGAGACAAAGATAACAAAGCAAAAAGTTAAATGGCCGGGTGCTTGGCTTTCTGCCAAGAGCACACCTGGTGCTTTGGAAACACTCTTTATTTGTATATTTGTGCAGTCTGGACTGTATGCATATTCAAATTTTTCTAGGAAATGTTTTGCATGACCACACCTCAGGTCTGCCTTTTTAGAGCATGCATGTTTCTTGACTTTATGGTTTTAATTTCTTTATTATCATCTTTTAATTTGGGCTTGGGCTTCTTCCACAGGCGGTAAGCATTGATAGCAGCCTGGGTCCCATCATCTGTTCACTGGAGGTTATCTTGCCCATTCAGACAGGACTTAACCATAACATCTAAAATTCTTCAAGACCTACATCTAAATTCTAGATAATAGCAAAAGAAAAAGACATAGCAAAAGCTGTCTAACATTATACATATAACATTCATCTTAATACTTGCAAAACCACTATATGTATTTATAACAATTGGAAATTTTTGACATTTTTAAAAAAGATGGTAGCAAGGTTTTTTTTTATTTTACTTTTTTATTTTTTATTATTCTAACTTTCTAACCAGAGGTGAGCAAATATGATGTAGTGCTTAATTCTAGATCACAGATGCAGATATTCATTGTTCACTTTATGATTTTCCTCAAAATTATTTTTATGTTTTAGCGTAGAGGTTACTGTAAATGTCAGATTGCAATCCAAGATCTGTAAGGTCTCTGAGAGTACAGCTTTTGTTGGGATCCATGAAAACAGAGCTTTTTTTGGAGCTATACCTTAACTTGCTTCATAAGCTTTCAGCTAATCTTCATAGTTTTCCTTCATCAGCAATGAATCCCTTTTTATTAGTTTCACGTCTTCATAGATTGTCACAACTGTCCCACAGAAACAAGACAAGAAGACAGCTTTACAGGGTTAAGGATGTTGCTAGTTGGTGACTAAAAACATGCACACTAAATGCAAGCCTTTTGTCTATACCTTTTCCTTATGTGCAAAAAAGCATACGTATAAGCACTGGAACATTTGGGAAAATTCAGTGTAAAACTCAGTAGTATCATAACCTTGAATAAAATCTGTAAAAGCATATAATGATAAACTCTAAATCCTTGTGAAACTTCCTTCCACTTTCTGGCTAAACCAAAGAATGCTTATAGGTACTGTGCTGAGCATGTTCATAAGATGCTTTTGTCAGTTCAGAATACCTCAGTTGGACAGTAATTAGGGAATACAAAAAGAACATCTGTTTACAGTTACTATATCCAAGCATAAATTTTCTTCATGAAATAGCTTCTGTTTGAGTACAAGGGCAGTTAAAACCAAGAGGAAGATTTCACTACTTCTCAAGCTCAGTATGCACTCTGCTTGCCTTTGTGCTGCTACACAGTCTGAAAAATCACTGTGCACCTTTCCAAGCCATAGAGCAATGCATATGTTTCCTCCCTCAAGCATGTTAGCAGAGGTAGACTTGGAATTATTTGGTATAAAATTAATTCTAAAACAAGTAAAATTTTCCTCCCAACTGGATGGAATGGGAACAGATGATTCTTGGCTTTTGTAGATTCCACTTGATTTCTGCAGGCACCTGATATTCTCTAGCCCTGCCTAGGGCACCACTTTCATATCTTGGATATGGAAAGGAATTAAGCTCTCACAGATCTTGCTTCTTCATGTCAAACAAACCTCACCAATTTGACACAGGGGTTTATAGTCTGTTCCCTGCTATGAACTCTGGATTCCAAGAGACTTGTACAGCTATAAAGCACCCTATTAAAAATATATATTCTGGCTGAAATTTTATCCTGCTCAAAATTGTCTTGATACTGCTGTTCTAACACTCTGTGGTTCTTTTTCTACTGGTTGATCACTCACTAATATGGGTCACTCTGTATATCTGCATCTTTAGACTTGAGAAATGCTTCAGCCCTTACCAGAGTGGCATGGAAAAACTGGTTTGTGGGAGCAGGGACATCTAGCAGAATCTTCTACAAGGCTCTTGTATTTTCATACGTAAGTGTACTATTTGTGTGTGTTTGCATTGTTGGATCTTTTATGAAAAACTCATTAATTTGCTTATTGGGGAACACTTGGATTCACTCACAGGTTTTAAATCAGTGTTGCAAGGTTGGGGGAACCCAAAAAGGAAAGGACACAGATGTGGATTTCTTTTTCTTTCATCCTGGAAATGTGACTTTAAAGTTAAACCTTTACCTTAAGACAAAAGTAATACACAGTTTCTCTGCCGAAAGAAAGCATCACAAATTGATGTTGGCAGTCAACACATGCTGGAATGTCTGACAACATACTCGACTAAAATCTACCACTTTTCTTTTTCCTTTTTTTGTGTAGAGTATCAGACTAGAACTTAAGGATAAAACTTTCAATGACACATAAATTAGTCTGCCACCATGCATGCATATTCTGACATGTATAAGACATGTATGATAAGATGTGATTATATGAACATACCAACACTTCTTTCCCTCAATTGTGTCCTTGAAACAAGACAAGAACATACCTAAACTTTACCTAGACACAATGACTATATCTAAATATATGAGTAATGATTTTAGGATTTCATTTACAGGGAAATGCTACATCATACTCAAATAAACAGAGAATAAAAATTGGAAAACTAAAGGTAAAAACAATTATTTAACATGATAATGAAGTTCTAGGAAGTTCTAACCATTGAATTCCAGAGTTATATGGAAAAACAAGAACATTTGACACACTGTTAGAACAAGCACAATTCTGGTATGTCAGTTAACAATAATGTAATATATAACTATGTAATGTAGTATGTAACTATGTAATATCTTTATTTTTCAATTTGAAATAGTGTGATTTGAAGAAAAATTTCATAAAATTACATGAAAACTTCTGCTTTCCTTGAGACTGACTATATTTAGTGAAGGCTCTATGAAGAATTGAACAGAAATCATAACATAGGCCATATAGGTTTCATCCCATTAACCATAATGAAAATTAATAAATAAGTAAAGATGTGGTTTACTTTCACAATTTCGCTGATGTATTGTGCTGCTGTGGACTCTGTGTCTAACTCTGAAACAGAGAGCCTGTAGAAATTACAGGCCACATAGCTCTCTCAGTCCTGCCTGAGATGCTGGCCTGAGAAATTCATGGGAGGAATCCTCAAAGACAGAAAACAGCCTTACAGGTGTTGTTTCTCTGTCTCTTGTTTTCTTTGCAGGAGAAGGTCGGGGGGTGTGTGCCCCACTGACCAATGATGGTAATGTAGTAGTTTGCTAACCAATAAGAGTTTCCTTTCTGTACTTTCCACATATCAGTCTATAAAACAGAGCTGAAGTAATAAACTACGAGATATTCTCCTAACCGACTCCAAGAGAGTCTGTGTCATTCATTCCCAGCTGTTCCTAATAGAGCGACATGCTGCCAATAAATCTTGTTGCAGTAAATGATCTTTATTCACTGGTGTTTCCAAAAATGCTTACCATATTTTTCAGGGCACATAAGTGTCTGAGAATGTTAATGTTTTAATCCCATACTAGAAGAGTGTGGCAATGGGAAGAGGATTTCATGTTCCCAGGCTTTTATTGTACTCTGATATCCACTCACAGTAAATCAAATGTATTCTTGTTCATTACCAACTTTAAAACAAATCAGCAGACAATGAGCCTTTCCAGGGAAACTCTAGACTTGTGCAGTGATTAAGATGCTTGGCAGCTCCTGGCAAGCATTGGGAGCACACGGGAGATTTTATGACTGGTAGTGGAGAAAAAGCTGTGCAGGTGGAAAAAGTGGAAGAGTAAGTGGAAAGCATAATTGCCTCATGCTGACTCCTTAAAAAAGCTAAAAATTCCTGCACAGAATAAGATCTCCTACAAGTCTCAGTAGGTCTGTTGGTATGATGTGTATCCCTTCCATATTAATGACTTCCAAATAACGTTATGTGAAAAAGGCATACATATATATATATATGTATATATGTATGTGTGTGTGATACAGTCATAGATACATACATATCCAATATTTAGAAAATATCTATTTTATAGTTCAGATAATAGAATAATTATATTATATATATGATATATATTACATCATTAAGAAGTTGGAAATTTTAACTGGAATAGAAATGGGCCATATTGTTCTTCAGAAATATAACTAATTGTCTTGAGATTTTTCCAGAATGAAGTATAACAGATTTGTTATGGCTGTGCATCCTGCAGCTTAACATGATAATTCATGGTATTTGGGGAAATACTTGTTTTTTTTAGAGCTCCTCTTATTCTTCTTTTCATTGAAAATGTAAATGCAACACAAACCTCATTTATCAATTTTGTTAATCTCTGGATTAAGAGAAACTGTTAACTGATTTGCAGGAGTTTGTTTTGAGAGCTATTATGTTTCATCACTTTCCTTGTTCTTGAGTAAATAGTGATTTTTAGGATTACTGCATAGTTTAAATTCTTTTCAGTGTAGAAACCATTGTTTCGGAGACTTTCTCTGAATTGCAGCAGGAATAGTGCTGCATTTTCATTTACTTGTAAGTACTCATTGTTTTTTAATAGTTTTATTTTATACTCATTATTCCACTTTAGTACTCTTTTAAAATATTGGACACACTATTGTTTGTGTGAATGAGAAAATGTGGGTCTGAGTTGAATTTCATGTCTGATGTTCGTCTAATTAAATAAGCTTAATATACAAAGGAGTGAAAATATCTCAGTGGAACAGTGTTTTTGTTTTAGGCTAGTCCTGTCATTTTTTAATGTAGGTCAGAAAATGGTTTTATTAATTCATTGGTTTGAATAAATTAAATTATATTTTTTTCTTCTGTAATTAATTCTATTATGAAGAATACTGTGGCATTCTACAGGAAAGAGACCAATAAGGTTTGCTACGTAAATTATTTAGAAAGGTGCATACTTTAAAGGAATTATCTATTCTTTAAGGAAGGTGTCTTGGTTTTGGAAGACAGGTGTCTGCTAGGGAGGCCAGGAGCCTCCCTTGGAATGAAAATGTAGACCCCCTCCCTCCAAATTATTATAATTTTGAAATCAAGGGTCTCTTAGGCAGAGATGTGGGGATAGGAGTGACAGTTCTTTACTAGAATGTACAACGAGGCACACAACAACAATGACTACAGCATTAACAACTAAACAGAACCAGGGACCCCATGACAAGCTTCTCAGCTAAGATGGGAAAAGATGGAGAGGCTTTGCTTCACAAACTCCCTCGGGCAGACAGTCCCGGTGCTCCTGCAGGGCTCTGAGGAACACTCAGCTGGAACAGCAGGAATGAGCAGAGATCCCGGGCCGGTGGCTGAGGTGTATCAGCAGCTCCACAGCGGTGGCTGGCACTGCCACACGTCCTGGCAGGCAGGGGGTGTGAGGCCACCAATGAAGAGGGAAGAAGACGAAGAGGAAGAAGAAGAAGACGAAGAAGAAGACGTAGATGAAGAAGAAGAAGAAGACGAAGAAGAAGATGAAGACGAAGAAGAAGAAGAAGATGAAGAAGAGGAAGAAGAAGAGGAAGAAGAAGAAGATGAAGAAGACAAGAAGACGAAGACGAAGAAGAAGACGAAGAAGATGAAGATGAAGAAGACGAAGATGAAGAAGACGAAGAAGACGAAGACTAAGAAGACGAAGAAGACGAAGAAGACGAAGACCAACAAGAACAACAAGAACAACAAGAACAACAACAAGAAGCTGCAGCAGCTGCTCCATCTGAGTGATGGCAAATTCCCTTCTCTTCACAGCAACAGCTCCCAGCAAAAAATGTGCTTCTCTGAAGATGAAGAAGCCAGCAAAACTGTCCACACCCTCCCCTTTACCTGCCCCCCTTCCCCCTGGGCCCGGCCAAACTCTTTGTGTTTCTCAAGCACCCACAAAGTACCAGCAGTCAGGTTTTCCCTGCAACTAATAAGTCAAAATTCCACAGGTGAGCCAGAACTAAAAGAAAGACACCTAAACCCCAACAGAAGGTTGTGGCATATGGGGTTATAATTGTTTAAGTTGTTAAGGCTTATGTTCATCAGAAGGCCCTGTGGGAAGACACAGGCTGCAGGCTAGATGGTTGGAAATCCTGTGGGGCGTAAGAGATATAACCCCCAAATATGGCTCAGACTGCAGCTGAGCCAGCCAATGGGTGCCCTTCATATGTTAAGTTTTGGTTTTGATTAAAGGTATAAAAGGGGGTGATTTCATCTCCTTCAGATGCATAAGGGGGTCCGTATCTCTTTGATTCCCATTGCTACAAATGTCTGGCCTGAATCAGGACCTATAGGGTCGTGCAGGGTGTGCACCACTCCAGTAGCAACTTCCACTGAGTCAAAGAATTGTCTGGCCAGCAAGAGTCCGGGAAAAGGATCTGGGTGTTATAGATACATATTATAATGCTGGCTTTTTACAAAATATTGAAATGGATGAGATATACATATAGATATATATATAGATATATATATATAATGTTAGAGTAATTTTGCTATAGTATTCTATTTCTATTAACTAAACTTAGGCATAGTAGTGGAATGCTGATGGTTAGCTGATGGTTATGCTTGAACTGCCTGCTTGGTTGGATAACATCCAACAGATATATGATGAAGACCCCTGCTATTGATATGCCAACTATCACTACTGTCTGAAGAAAGTATGGACCAAAACCCAAACTGGAGATCATAATAAGAATGGACTAAAGCCACAGCCAAGGAGTATGCATGTTCTAAAGAGGTGGTCCTGAGGAGGAATCATGCTAAACAGTTCTTAGAACATGTAAACTAGTTTGGAGAAAAGTTAAAATATGTATAATTTCTTATGAATATTGCAATAAGCTGATGCAATAGGAAAGGTATTTAAAGGGTGTCTCCAAAAAAGCAGGTGTACTCTTGGCAGAATGCCAAGCACCTGGCCATTAAACTTCATTTTATTTTTTCTCTCCTATTGTCTTTTATTAAACCTTTAAATTTTACCAGGAGAGTGAACTTTGTTTTTCACATGGGGAAGGATCTGACAGAGTTCGGGAAGGAACTCAAGAATCAAAGGTGCGTGCACCTCACCTAGCAGGTGAGTAAACCAGTGGAAGCAATATGGGAGGTGGAATATCCTTGGAACAAATGAGGAGCTTGAACCAGGTATGGTGGCTCCTACATCAGCAAATTATTAATATTACTGATGCATAATTAAGCACCCTGCTGGACTGGGTGTCTAATCACATTAGAGATTTTCCATTTGGTGGGCTCCTTCAATTAGAAGCCTGACAAGCAGTAGGGCAGAGACTTTTTGGTAATCACCAGAGGTAGCGATGCTGAAGCTTGCGAGCACCTTGTCACATGGAAGCTTCATAGGAAGCTTGTAACTAGGTTTATGCAACAATAGTGTGCTGTGTAATCTAGTGTGTTCAGAACAGATGGTCTTTTGCTATACAATAACAGGATTCCACTATCTCTAAGAATTTATAAAGCAGGGACTAGTGCCATAAAAACTGGATCTCTAGTTTGGACTGTGGCCAGAAGCCCTGAGTGGCGGCTGGATGCCAAGAGAGCCTGCGCAAAGACAATGGTCCTCCAGAGAACACTGTGAGACAGATTCCTAATCTCATCCAAAGATCCCTGCCCAGGACAGCCAGGAGGCAGTGTGCAAGTGCAGACCAGCAGAAAGCTAATTAACATATGAGACGAGGGGAGGTGGACATAGATTATGAATATATATAGGCTTTCATAAATATGTATGAACTTGAATGTGTATTAACAGAACATCTCCTCTGTTTGGCACACACAGTTTGTGGTGGAGTGGTCACTAGCAATCTCAAGAGCAGATTGAGTAAATTTGGCGTCACTGCTGCATCCCAGAATTGGGAGCCAGGACGGACCTGCTAATGACTGTATAAGAAGCAGGAGAAGGGTAATCGGACCCTTCTAAATAAGTACTTGGAGAATATTTGCAGCTGCTGGAGGGGTAACAACTAGAATAATAATTGGATGTTTAATTTGTATATGCCAGGTACCCTATGTTAAGTTTTTAAAACATTTTACGTGTTTGCGTGCGTGCGTGTGTGTGTGTGTGTGTGTGTGTGTTTTTGAGATGCAGCATCGTTGTGAAGTGAGTGGAGAGCCTTGATTTGCAGTTATGGGACTCCATGAGGCACATGGCCAGGGACGGGCAAAGCACTTAAAATTTTTTGTATGGTGTGTTTGGTTCCACAAACAATTTTAACATCGGGGAACTGTTGATTCAGATTGTAACCAGCAACACATTAAGCTAACTTTGAAATTAATGAATGTGTATCCGTGTATGTGAATAGCTGGGAAAAGGACAGGGATTAGAATAGAATAGAATAGAATAGAATAGAATAGAATAGAATAGAATAGAATAGAATAGAATAGAATAGAATAGAATAGAATAGAATATACAAAAGTCACATGGGAACCAGGAGTGATAAACAAAAGCCTAAAGTGAACAAAAGGGATGGGGAAAAGCCACAGTAAAGAAATCTTGACGCTGCCCCTGCCACGGCTCTCCTGGCCCTGGCTAGCTCCTTCTCCCTAGCCGCTGGCAGCGCCGGGAGTGGGGAACGGTCTGGGAGCTATCTGTCCCAGACCGAACCTTCAGAGCCTATTAGCCCTCAGGCTCTGCAGCTTCAGGTGTGTCGTGGGTGCCCGATGAAGGCAAGGAGGAGGCTCAGAGTCCCAGGTTCTCTCCAGAAACCAGGCTTTATTCCAGGGCCGGGAGCAGTGGATGGAGGAAGGACTAGAAAGGTCGAGGGTAGGACAGACTGAGCAGGGAGCACCTCTGTGCGCCCCAATTTAAGGTGGGGAGGGTACAAACGCAGGAACCAATCAGGGCATCTCAGGGGAGGAGTTGGGAGGAGGGTTTACAATGTTGGGGACCAATAGGAATAACACGTGGGAGGGGCGGCAGTCACAATGCCAATGGGGCTTCGAGGCTGATAGGCAGGGAAGGAGCTAAAACAAGAGGTGGGGTTTACATAGATTGATAGGGCTCGGGGGCTGGTTAAAGGTGATGGACAAGGAAGTTTCAGGAAAAAGGGGAGAGGTTTCCAAAACTGACAAGAGGGTAAAACCATTACAAATCATAGGGGGAATGACAGCAGGAACAAACCATTCTAATTAACAACCGGAACAAAATAAACACACTGCAACAAAATCCTATGGAAAAGTCCTTTAGGCTGCATACTAATGCATTGGAAAGATATAGTGGGCACAGGGGGTACAGAGAATAAAAGAACTCTCAATAAATATTGCAGTCATTGGTAGCTGTTGTACAAATTAGAGGAAGAGGTGATGGCCACTTAATGGAACAATTGATTATAGCACTATTTTGCAGTTAATGTTGTTTCTAAAGAGGGAGGGAAAACAGGATGAAGTGTGGAGAATGTTTAGTAACAAGGAAGAAAAGTACAAGCGAGCACAATGAAGGGTGGTGGCAGTTGCCAGGAAGGAGGGAGAAAGAAAACCTAGACGGGGACCACCCCAACTAGGCAGGGACCAATGTGCATTATGCAAAAGGTTTGGCCACTGGAAAAATGAATGTCCAGAAAAACCTAAGTGTGGACCTGATTTTTCTGAGTCTGAGAGAATTCCAGCCTGTCAGTGGCTGATCTCTTCCCAAGGTGTTAGCATTCAGTATCACACATAATCACACAATGATTATATGAAGGTGCTTTATTGAAGAGCTCTGGGTGTCAGGGGTACACATACCCAAATCTGACCCATCTTGGTTTTGAACTGAACATCTTTTATACTCTATTGTTATATAACTTACATATTAATTATTAAACTTACATTGTTCTATTGTATGCATTGTTTTTACCCAAGCATGGATTTCTCGTGATCCCCCTCAACCCCCTAACATTGTTCCTCATGTTCTTTAAACAATAATTATATATAATCACATCTAACAATTGTATCATTTAGCATATACTGATTACACAGGTGCAGTTTCACCTGATCTTTAGCAAGTACAAGGTCTAGCATTTCCTAGGGCCTACTTTTCCTGGGCTTGGCAAACCTAACTTTCTTTCTAAGTCCCTGAATTTTCTAAGATTTTTTAAGACCTTTTACTATCAAAGGGAAAGTCTCTTGAGAGCATCTCTCACTCAAGGACTATTATTGTAAAAAATCTCATTTTCTCAAAAGAGTTCTGTACAGCTGTGGTTAGTGTGTTTTTCTCTTGTCTCACCAATGAGACAGAGAGGTGGTGTTCCCTTTACCAGTCATGTTAAACCGGTATTGTAATACCCTATAATGAAAAGCTAGGATAATAAGGCTTTCCTGAGCATCTCATTCTGGCTGCTGTGACTGAATCCACCCTTCTACATTGTGTCCAACAGCGACACCAAAGGATAAAGGGACAGAATGGAATAACCAGAAAAAGAGAATAGTGGCCCATGTAGAAGAAGAATGATGGGGACCTGGTTTAGTGGACCTAGTGGATCCACTGGTTATAACGAAGCTAGGGACAGAGTAAAAACAGATGGAATTTCTGGTTGAAACAGGGGCAACATACTCAAAACTGAATTTGGATGCCCCTGGGAGATGATTATATCATAGTAAAAGCTGCAACTGGCCAAAGTTTGTGAACCTCTGAGATACAAACTGGGAAAACAATGGGGCATCCATAAATTTCTTTATATGCCTAACTCCCCACAGGCACTTTTGAGAAGAGATTTATTAGCGCAACTGGGGGCAATAATTAAGTTTTAAAAGAGGGAAATTACTCTGAAGGTAAATGATCAGTAGTATATACAAATAATGAGCTTATCCCTAGCTAGTGTTCCTAAGAGGAGAAAATCAGCAAAGAAATCATGAACCAGGTATACCCTGGGGTATGGGCCACCAATGTGCCTGGGAGAGCAAAGAATGCTCTGCCTGTCAAGGTCAAACTCAAAGAGGGATGGCAATCAGAAAGGATCAAACCATATCTCTTGAAAAGGGAAGACAGGATAGCCAGTGATAGAAAAAAATTTAAAATTGGGATTGTTAAAGGAGTGTGAGTCCAAATTTAATACTCCCTTATTACCCATCCGTAAACCTGATCGTTCGTATTGGGTGGTCCAGGACCTATGAGTTATAAACAAAATAACTGAGGACTGCTATCCAATGGTGGCAAATCCATACACCTTGTTGACTGTATTGACACCTGAATTAGCCTGATTTCCTGATTTATGCCTTCTTTTGCCTCCATCTCCATAAAGCCAGACAGAAAATATTTGCATTTGAATGGGAAAACCCCCAAAGCAGGCATAAGACTCAGATTACTTGGACAGTGGTACCCCAAGGATATTAGAACAGCCCCACTATATTTGGCAACCAACTAGCAAAAGATCTTGAGTTCTGGGAGGCCCCACCTGAAGAAGGGAAGCTATTACAGTAAGTGGATGATACCCCGATTGCCACCAAGACAAAGGATATTTACCCGACCTGGACAGTGAGGCTGCTAAATTTTCTGGGGCTCCAGGGGTACCGGGTATCTAAGAAGAAAGCCCAAGTAATGCAGCAGGAGGTAATTTATCTGTGATATGAGATCAGTGCTGGCTAAAGAACTTTGGGACAAGCCCAAAAAGAGGCAATAAGCCAAACCCCAAAGCCACAAAAAGCGTAAGAGTTACAAACCTTTTTGGGAATGACTGGGTGGTGTCAACTATGGATCTACAACTATGGACTGCTGGTCAAACCCCTATAACCCCTAAACTGACAACCACTGAGCAAAATTACCTTCAATGGAATAAAGGAGCTATACAAGCCTTTGAGTCACTGAAAAGGGATCTGATGTCAGCTCCAGCCTTGGGACTCCCAGACTTGAGTAAACCATTTTTCCTCTTTTCCCATGAGAAGCAGGAGATTGCCCTAAGAATATCAGCACAGGATCTGGGTCCGTATCACCTAGCAGTGGCTTACTTTTCCAAGCAACTGGACACAACTGTGAAAGGTTGGCCCAGATGTTTGTGAGCAGTAACAGCTGTGGTGCTAAACATCCAGGAGGCCTGAAAATTTACCCTGGGCCAGAAAATAATGGTGTTAGTATCCCATACAGTCTGCAGTACTAGAGATGAAAGGTGGGCATTAGCTTTCCCCAAAAAGATTTTTGAAATATCAGGCTACAATGGTAGAGCAAGATGATATGGAAATTGTAGCAACTACTAAAATTGTCAATCCAACCTCTTTCCTCAGTGGAAATACAGGGGAACCAGTGCATCATGACTTTCTGGAAACCATCAAGGTGACATATTCGAGCCATCTGGACTTAAAAGAAAGTCCAGTGGAGAACACGGAAAACTGGTTCATGGCTGGAAGAAGTTATGTCCTGAGTAGTAAAAGACCTGCTGGATACACCATCACCATCAGCCAAGAAATAATAGACTCAGGACCTTTGCCCCTGAACACCTCTGCACAAAAGGCAAAGATAATTGCTCTAACCTGTGCACTGGAACTGGCCTAAGGCAAAACTGTGAGTATACACTCAAAGTATGCCGTTAGAGTCGTACATGTGCATGGAGCAACCTGGGAGTAAAGAGGGTTATTAAATTCACAGGGAAAAACATCAAACATGCAGAAGAGATCCTGAAACTGTTGGAGGCAGTCCAACTCCCTGAGAAAGTGGCAATCATGCACATCAAGGTACACCAAAAATGTAAGCGCAGAACTGAAGAAAGTAAAAGAGCTGGTGGACAGAGAGGCAAAACAGGCAGCCAAAGAAAAAGTAAAACCAGAAGGAGCTTTGATCCCTGACGGGCAAATCTCCCTGGAAGGCGAGCCAAAATGTACCAAAGAGGATCAGGGATTCATTGAAGACCTAGATGGGTCATATAATGAAAAATGGTGGACTCTCACCCCACAAGGGGAACTGATCATTCCCTCCAATTTAATATGGTCCTTGGTTAGGGAAGTATGGATGTGAAGCAGCGACCCTTTGTCCCTCCCGAAGTAATCCTGGCTAGCTATGTCAAGGAGAGGGCAGGGAGGCTCTTCACAACCAAGATAAAGACCAAAGGGCTGCTTTTCCCTCTGGGATAGCGTCAGATGTTTATTCAGGCTGGGATCCAGGAGGAAAAAGAGAGGGAGGAAACATTTCCCAGGTACTTTCAAACCTCAGGAGACGGGCGGGGAGACATATAACACCAACCAAGGGGATAACATTTCAGGGACAGGGAGGGGAAGGGAGAAACATGTCACAGCTGCAGGGAGGGTTTACACAGAAACTAAGGAACGCCCAGGAATGTGCACTACCACATGGATGCTGGAAGCAGGCAGGGAGCACAGAGCCCGTGTGAAACTAAGTCACACAAAGTTCTCACTCTGGCCTGAGAAAGCATAAGGAGGAATCCAAACAGTCCTTGGAGAAAGACAACAACCTTTTCAGGTGTTGTTTAGATCCTTGTTGTTTACTTGCAAGAAACAGTCCAAAGGTGTAGTACCCGATTGACTAGTGATGGTGATGTGTTGGTTTAATGACCAATGAGAGTTTTACCTCTCGGACCCTCTCAGACCTGTCTATAAATGAAGACCAGGAATACTAAAACTTGTTGTCTTGAGCAACCCAGCTAAGAGAGTCTGCGTCGTACTTCACTGCTCCTAATATAGTGCAACAGGGAAGAACATAAGAAAAGGCACTGGGGGCAGAAGCCCTATACAATCACCTACTTGGCAAAATTGTAGCTGGAAACATACATACCACCATAAGACAGGTGACTCAGCAATGTGATCTTTGCCTCCAGACTAATCCCAAAAATACCCCCAAACCAAAAATGTGCCAAACTGGGAAAGACAATGGGCCTGGGGACCAGTGGCAGATTGATTTTACAGAACTTCCAAGAAAAGGAGGGTACAAATACTTGCTGGTCCTAACTGATACCTTTTCAGGTTGGCCAGAAGCATTCCCTACCAGAACAGCCAAAACTCAGGAGGTAACCAGAATACTAATACAAGAGATAATACTGCACTTTGGAATTGTAGCAAGTATATTTTCTGACAGAGGACCATATTTTGTCTCAAAAATAGTACAAATCAGATGCCATTTAGGTATCAATTAGCAGCTTCATACTCCATACTGTCCTCAGGCAAGTGGCCAGGTAGAAAAGATGATCCACTTGATCAAACAGCAGATTGTGAAATTAGGACAGGAAACTAACTTGGCCTGGTCTCAGTCTCTTCCTTCAGCACTCTTGTGCATACCAACTAGGCCAAGGGTAAAATAAGGACTGAGCCCTTTTGCAATCTTGTATGGAAGACCTTATGGAATACAAAAAGGGATCTCCACACAAGCTGGGGATGAAATTATGACCTCCTACATGGTGGCATTAGGCAAACAACTCAGCAAAATTCAGAAACGTGATGAGAGATAGTTATGACTCGTGGACAGCAGAGTGCAGCTGAGCCAGCCAATGGGTGCCCTTCTTCTGTTAAGTTTTGGTTTTGTCTGATTGAGGTTAAAGGTATAAAAGGGGGGTGATTTCTAAAATAAAGTGATAAAGTGTTGTTTCTGTTTTTGCAGTAACTCAGCTGAATTGTGGAAAGAAAAGAATTATTTTATATTATGGCTTTGGGTCACAGGAGAAACATTTATTCTGAGAGCAGATGCTGAATGTCAGTGCTGCTCGTCTTACATTCCCATCAGAGACTTGGTGGCAGAAAATAGTCATGAGGGATTGGAAGTGTTTTTAATGTTAGAAAGAAGAAGCTGAATCACAATTATATCCTGTACCATCTGACACGTCTCAATCCTGGCCCATGCTTAGTGAAGGGATACAAGATGCTTGCAATCATCATCCCGCATTTACCCTTTTGTTTTCCTTACTTCCCTTTAAGACAAAAGACATAATTCAGAACTTCTAGGAAAGTGTTCCAGAGCAGAATTCAGCATGCATTTAATCCTTATTTTCTTAGCCATGTGTTGTGAGGTAAGTGACTTTCTCCTTGCCAAAGCCTGCTTTGATCCCTAACTTACTGTCTCTCTGCTAAACGGAAGTCGTAACATCCTATTTTAAGGGAGGGTAATTTTAATTGAGATACTGCAATGCCATTTCTGATATCAAAATCACTTTATAATTATAGCTCTAAACTGTATTAAGACTGATTACAGTTTGACGCTGCTCCTTAGCCGCACTGGAGGTTTGGGCTAGCTCTGTGACACCACTCCGGCACGGGCAGCGACCAGGAGTGGGGAACCGCAGGGGAAAGGCAATCCCACTGCGGAACCTACAGAGCTCCGACCCCTGCCGGGCTCTGCTAGCTCAGGCGTTGTGGGTGACGATAAAAAGACGGAGGAGGCTCAATCTGCTGTACTTCCCAGGAACAAGTTTATTAGGGTGAGGGAACAGAGGCGAGGGTTCGGGCTGGGACGACGGAATACGAGAAAGAGCCCCGAGCACCTCAGTGAGCCAGGTTTTATTTAGGGGTGGGCACAATTCAAGGTCCAATCAGGGTTCGCGGAGGGAGGAGTAAAGGGAAGGGTTCACAATACTGGGGACAAAAGGAAACACAACAGGGGCGGGATAACAACCTTGTAACCAATAATGTATTGAACAAGGGATAAAAGACACAGAAGGAGCTGGAAGGAGAGGTGGGGTTTACAATGATGGATGGGGAGAAGGGGTAGGGTGAAGACAACTGACAGGGAACTTTCAGGAAAAAAGGGGAGGGGTTAACAATATTGACAACTGGGGCTAAACCATTACATAATAACAGGGGAGCAACAAGAACGTACCAACTAAAACCTAACAAAATTAAATAAACTAGCTGCAACATCAGTTGAATACAATGTTCATATGCCATGATGAGTATGGAATGACTTCAGCATGCCTGTAGCCATGGGACTCCATTGAGTAATTTTTACTCTAGTGAGTTTTTTTTTTAAAAAATTCCTTGTCACTAGAGGACATGAAGGATAGAGTGAGGGTTTGAATCACAGAACATCAGCCAAAGGTTTATCTCAGGAGGCAAAAGCCTTTATTTTGCAGTTTTTCAACCCTTTTTATAAGGTGTTCCGATACAGGTTATCCTGATTGGTAGAAGGAACAACATGTCCCTCATCCCATTTCTGGGACAAGAGAAACACACTCTCAGAACATCTGTGTCTTTTTTCTGGGAAAGTAAACCCTTGTTTTGACAACAGTCCTTGAGAGAAATCCCCAAAATACTTTCCCTTGTGGACAGATCAGCCCCTGAGAGCTTGAAACTCTCTCAGGTTCAGAAAATGATGTCCACAATTCCTCCCAGTTCTTTCTTGTCATCAAGTCTGAGATGTTAAACTGGTGATAACAATGATTTTCTGAAAGTTGTCTATTATTTAAAAAGTCAGAATCAGTAAGGGTTGAATATTCAGCTTGTGTGGAATAGTACCATCTGCAATGTAATTGTGTCAGAACAGCAGAATGTGCATAGCTGTCCTGGATTCTGCCAAGTTGCTCTTTCTTTCTAAAAAAGCTAAGATCCAACAGATAAGAACGATCTCCAAGTAAGTTGTTCCCTGGAATACCTCTGAAAACATTCCAGAGTAAAGGAAATAATTTTGAGCCCTAGGAAGTGTCAGTCTTGAAAAGAGGAGGGAAGGTTTTGTCACTGAGAATGTAAGTGGTCAAAATGGCCTTGTGAAGGAAGCTTCTGCTGACAGCATGCTTGGGACAGCAGAGCTGCAGCGGGAGCTTCTGCCAGACAGCTGTTTATAGCCATAGTCCTGGATCAATGTGTAACGTTACTCCCTTTCATTTTTTCATTGCATAATAAAGCTACAGGACTCCAGCAACAGCCTGGGCCTTATTAAGAAGGTGAATTCAATATTCATGATTATGGGAAGACTAGGAGCAAGTTAAGTACGTGGTCTTAGGCAGAATTTGGGTTATCTGTTTGATACAGGGGATTTTTCTGTTGAAATAAGGATGTCCAGAAAAGGGCAACAAGGCTGGTGAAGGGTCTGGAACACAAGCCCTGTAAAGAATGGCTGAGGGAACTGTAGTTGTTTAGCCTGGAGAAAAGGATGCTCAGGGGAGACCTTATCACTACAACTTCCTCCTGGAAGGAGGTTGTAGTCATGTGGGGGTTAGTCTCTTCTCCCAGGCAACAACTGACAGAACGAGAGGACACAGATGTGCCTGGGGAAGTTTAGGTTAGATATCAGATAAAAATTCTTCACTTGAAGAGTGACTGGGCACTGGAATGGGCTGCCCAGGAAGGTGGTGAAGTCACTGTCCCTAGACATGTTTAAAAGAAGGCTGGACATGGCACTCAGGGCCATGGTTTAGTTGATGAGGTGGTGTTAGTTCGTAAGTTAGACTTGATGATCTCAAAGGTCTTTTCTAGCCTAGTTCATTCTGTGATTCTGTGATCTGTCTATGAGTACATTATCTGAGTTTAGTCCATGGACCCAGTCAATCAATGCTGTTTTAGAATAATTTTTTATGGAGTTAACTTGTGTATAGTATGGTGGGGAAAATTACACAATAATATACTACAGACAGACAGACATGTGCTTTATTGTTAGACAGTGTGATGTATGGCGAGAGAATGAGTGGGCTGACTTGAATATTCATTGTGGGCTTTCATGCCTGTGAACCTGGGCAGAACACTTCTGTGGGTTTCTCTGTGCCCTGTCAACACCATGGCATAGGATTCTACTGCTTTCTACAAGTCACTACCCTACCCATCTTCATCATTGTGTGTTCAGTATGGAGGAACCTGGGGAAATTCTTCTATATATTAAACACAAGTAATCTTTCATAAATGAAACATCCTCTACTTGCTTTGCCACTACTGTGAGTGACCTTCTGGACAGAGAAAACTCTTCCAATTTAGAATTTTTTATTTTTTTTTACTGAACTGTGTCTAGTTTTAGGATGTTTGTAAGCATCATTTGTACCTGGAATGCCCTGATATAGTAGAAAAAATACTGAGCAAATGCTTTTGAAGATAAAGAGTGCAAAAAAGCATATCTTCGTGTCCTTGAACATCAGAGTATTCTTATCCAGGAAACCTGAAAAATGATCAGTATGCTATTTAATTCTGACTAGTAAATTAAAAAGACCAAGCAATCCCATCAAATGATTACAAGGTAAAATAATAAATAAATTTAAGTTAGAAATGTTCAGATTAATTTCACTGCTGGTTTTTTTTTTCTCAGCCTAATTTCTGTTGGTTGTTCGGATTATTTTGAATGCAAAATACTTTGTACACATGTGTGAACTGTATTTTTTGAGTTCATTTTTCAAACCAGATGTGCATTAACCTTTACTAAAAAGAAATCCTCATTTTATTGGTTTGAACAGTGTAAAATTCTAACCTTGTACACATGCCTTCTGTAACCTGCTCTGTGGGGTTGATTTTGGTAGGGTTATGTCCATCAGAGATTTGCACTAACCTTGCTGTAGAGAATATCCTTGCAGACCAAGGACACGATATTTTATTCAAAACTTGTTTGTACAACCCAGATTACAGACCCAGGGGCAGTAACCTTCAAGTCTATGTAAAGAATAAAAATTAAGAAGAAGATGATAAGCAGGATGAACTAGCCAACAGTAGTTTTGCTTAAGCGGCATGAACCCTGAAAAAACCATATAAGAATGTACTGAGTTATGCAATAAATGAAGTTCACTCTTACCTCCATGAGGACTCAGTGAATATTCCAATTTGTTTTCCTTTACCTTGCAGCTAATCTAATATTAATTTATTTCTCATGAGTTTATTGTTTGCAACTAGAAGTATTTATCAGGTTAGAGTCTATACTATTTTTTTATTGGAGTCTGAGGCACAGAGTGCGTGCCCTTATTTCTGATACCTGGCTCTGACATCCAAGAAAACACTGAATTTCATATAACACCATGAGAACAACTGTTAAACAGAAAAGCTAAGAATGTGAGTGTGTAAATTAGAGAGTTTTCTTAAGTCACTGGGTGAAAAAGCTAAAGTTTGGAGTTTAAACTAGTTTAGAGAACAGAAGACAAGATGGAGGATTTAGGGTGTTGTCTCTTGTCCTTCTTTCTTTTTCATCTTCTTCTTCTAGAGGTTTTTGGGTAGTAATAAGTGATTTGATAGAGAATGCTGCAGTGCAGCACACAGGGTTTTGGTCATTGGGTCACTAAAAAAATTAATTTATGTGTCTATTGTTAATTGGGTGAAAATGAGTATAAAGATAAAAGAGCTTTGTATTTCAAGGCCGTTTTATGCCATTCGAGCCAATTTGAGCCAGTTGATGGTGGGTTGAACTTGAGCAAAAAGTCTGGGGAGGACTACCAAGTCTTTTGATAATATGTTAATAAACACTGTTGCACTCTGAGACACAGAGTTTGTGCCCTTGTCTCTGATGCCTGACTCTGAGATCCAGGAGAACACTGAATTTCATACAACATGAAATTTCTGAGCATGTTTTCATGGTGTTACATGAAAACAACTGTAGAAAAGCTAAAAGTGTGAGTGTAGATTAGAGAGTTTTCTTAAGTCACTGGGTGGAAAAGTTAGTTTAGAGTTTAAGCTAGTTTAGAGAGCAGAAGACAAAATGGAGGATTTAGGGTGTTGTCTCTTTTCCTTCTTTCTTCTTCATGTTCTTCTCCTAGAAGATTTTAGGTAATAGTAGGTGATTGGATAAAAAATGTCACAGTGTAGCACACAGGTGATGGATCATTTGGTCATTAAGAAAAATAATATATGTGTCTATTGTTAATTGGATAAGCATAAAGATACAAAAAGCTACATGGTTCGGGGCTATTTTGTGCTATCAGAGCCAAAAATGTGCCAGATTGCAGTGAATTAAACTTGTGCAGAAAGTCTGAGAAACCTGACAAGTTTTGTGATAACATCCTAATAAACACAAGAAACAAGATCCTAACAGGCTTTGGAGCTTTCTTCCCAACCTGGAGAACTGAGATAAGCAGAACTCCCTGTGAGGCAATATTCCAAAGGAGCCCAGCTCAGAGGAGACTGGGAAATCCACGTGTGAGAAGAAATACAGCAAGAATCAAAAGAGAGAAAAAAACAGATTAAAAAAAGTTACAAACACAAGAAACAAGAGCCTAACGAGCATTTAGAGTATTTTTCCTGACACAGACCTAAGATAATTGAAACTCCCTGTGGAGGAGGATTCCAAGAGAACTCGGCCCTGAAGAGACCAAGATCCCGCATCATGTGGTGCTGCATGTGCGTCAGTAAGAACTCAAAGAAGACTCGATCAACACCTGCCTGGACCAGAGCAGCTGGTTCCTGAAAGAAAGATGTCCGGACTAATACATCTGCTATCAACTTCCAGAGTTCCAAGGGCCCAGGACTTGGAAACATCGGATTCCGCTGGTCAGTAATCCACAGAGATAGCCAACAGGTCTGGTAAGCTCTGTCCAACCTAAGAAATGGGATCGAATATCTCTAAGGAAGAACAGGCAATTTTACAGAAATTCGAAAAAATAACAGAGCAGTCCTTATATAAAATTCCGAGGAAAGAGTTGGAATTTCTACTGCTCTGGATAAAAGAAAATTATCCCACCATAAGCACGGAGTAATTGTTTGAGACCTGTATATGGACAAATGCAAATATGAGGTTAAAAGAGTTAAATACCCCGGGAAAATGGGGGCATGGAAATATGATAGAGACAAGTAATAGTTTCTTTAATGTAATGCATCAGTATCATTTTCCAAAATTGCCTTCCCAGGAGGGTGGGACGGGAGGAGAGGAAACCCAGCCACCCAGACCGAACTGCCCTTTCCGGAACCGTGGGAAACTCCAAAATCCCTCAGCGGCGCGGAATTCCCTGCCCCCAACCCTTCAGAGGACATGGCGGAGGAGGGAGGGGCGTGGGGGAAAACTGAAAAGGCGGAGGGTATCGCAATTAGTACAGAAAGCAAAGTGAGCAGTTTGCAAGAATATTTAAGAATACGAGGTCTCATGGGGAAGCATGATAAATTGGACCGAGTATTTCTAGAATTTCTATGGTCCATGCAAACCCCCATGAGGGGGGAGAAAAGGTTAGAAAAAACCTGCGCTGTTTTTGAAACCACACCCTCAGAGAAACCCCTTCCCCTGTCTTCCCCAAGTACGTCAGAGGAGCCAGAGAGAGGGACAGCAGGACCCAGACTTCAAAGTGAGCTGACCCCGCCCTCTGATGAAACTGACCGCCTACAGATGATGTCAGAAAAGGCTAGTACAGAAAGGTCTTCCCAGCAGGCAGACCCAGAAGCTCCCCAAGAGGCAGGGCCAGAGGCTGCCCAAGAGGCGGAGCCACAAAATGCGGATACGGTGGGACAGCTGGACCATGAAGCATTGCAAACCCCACCCAAAAGGGGGAGTTCGGGGCAGTGCCAAAAAGCCTTCCCCGTCGCGCAGCAAAAGCAACTAAGGGGCTGGCCAAAATGGCTAAGCCACGCCCTGCTGCTGGACCAATGACACTATCGATGACACGGAGGCCCCAGCCCACCGAGGCGGAGGCTGGCACCGCCCCCCGCCAAGCCGCGCATGCACCTTCTCTCGTTCGTGTCGATGTTACGCAATCCGTGTGTGCAAATAACCTGGAAATGGGGAAAATAGTTACGATTCCTGTTCAGAGTCCAGTTTCTGGCACAGGCAGCATTCACCTTAAAAGGGATTTATCTCCTAAAAAGGAGTTTCTCCCTAAATATAGGCTTTTAGAACTTTTTTCTCAGGTTCATATCCAGTCTGAATTACAGGTTCCTATAAAAATCGGAACAAGAGCTGATTCGTGGAGCAGCAGCGCCACCTTGTGGGCAAACGGCATCACAACAGCCTTCAACTTTTTCTACATTTGTAAGCCAGCATGTATCAGATGACAACATATCTACCACTGCTGGTGAAGGGATTCCTCTGTCATCGATTCAAATACCAGATTTTCTGCTTCAAGCCGATATTTCAGCTTTTCAAAAGACTGCTCCAAAGGACTGGTTCTTAGGACAGCACATCTCTTCTTTGACAAGATGACAATTTTCTCCACTTCTTCAAGATTTAATGGATGCTGTGTGCAGCCAAAATCCACAAACAGTGGATTTTTCTACCATACCTACAGCTCCTCAACAACCAAAGCTACAATCTATATCAATTCTCCCTCAAAGAGAAGGGGGAGGACCTGATATGCAGGTACGTTTCAAGAAAGGAGGTGATGCTTTCAGAAAAATTGAGGACATTACTGTGCTGCCACTGAGGCTTGGAAGAAGAGATGATGTTCCTAGATGGGAGCCTGTGGATCGTTTGCTTTTAAAGGATTTATTGGATGTTGTGGAAAGAAAAAGACTTGGTTTTCCATATTTTAAACAGTTATTAAAAGGTCTTTTCCGCAGTCATGGAATGCTGCCATGTGTCTGCAAATATATAGCCTCAACGATTTTCACAGATTCGCAATATATACTGTGGAACTCAAGATGGAGAAAAGCTCTCCTTGAATTGAGCAACAAATATGCCAGAGGACCATATGCAGACATCACAGTGGCTCAAATGGCAGGAGACGTGCCACATCATAAGCCAGAAACTCACATAGCAGACCTGCCTGCAGAAGTGCTTCAAGATGTTGTAGAAGCAGTTGAGCAGCAGTTTCAGCAAATAGCAGGCATGAACCTGTGGATTTGGGACATGTCAACACAAAGTCCAGCATCCCTGGGCTGCTTTCCACAAAATAGCTGAAAGGCAGAAATCAAGCAACAAGAAGGCATGTTTCAGATGTGGGAAACATGGACACAGAAAAAAATGTGCCTTCAGAGCACAGAGCCTTCAGGAAACACAAAAGCAGCAGGTCTTTGCCTAAGATACAGAGGAGGAAGACATTATGCAAGCCAATGTCACTCAAAAAGAGATGCGGATGGAAAACTCCTACCCCTTCCAGGGAATGGGAAGAGAAGTACACAAGTAATGACAGTGACTCAGCAATCCAACATCCCTCAAGGAACACAATCTGTGGGGAGCTCCAATAAAACTCCATCTGCAGAACCATCTACACCTTCCCAAGCAACCCAGAACTGATAACCCTAAGAATTCTTTGACATTATATGTCATCCAAAAGATGTATTTTCCATCCTAAAGCATCAATGAATGAGAACCCTTGCGAAGATACCATTGAAAAGTCCTTCTTCATAGACCAGAGAACAGCCATCAGTGATGAACGTGCATCACTCTTTGACCTACTAATAGGAGAAGGCAACATTGAATCTCCTGGAGCCTTCACACCTGAAGCTCAAGAAGCCCTTAAGAAGGTCATTGAAGGTCTTCAGAAGAGATAGGTGCATTGTTGTGCCGTGCCACAACCATTCTTTCTTACAGTATTAAAAAGAAACATGCAACTATGGTCTCATATCTCAATGAGATACCTCAAAGAAAAATTCATTGTTAATAATAGAATGGATTTTTTCCCTACAGGTCCTTCAGAAACAATTTTCACAAAAATAAAAAGAATAATACAAACCATATTTGAGGCGAAAATGAAATGGTCGACAATAACAGACAAAAATCTTGTAATAATTTATCTACCTTTAAAAAAAGAACATTTTAATTAGGCAATGTAAAAATCAAAAGCACTGTAAGTTGCATTGCTGGCTAATCTGCAAATTGTTGTAGTCATAATTAAGCTTCAGAGAGAAACCCTTATTGAATGAAGTGTCTTCAAAAACAAATCAAAAAGTTTATAGATATTGCATAATAGAATACATATAGATATTGCATTTTTGATAATATCTGCTGGTTTTGCTTTTATAAATAACATGAAAAATTATGATAGTCATTCATGACAATAAATTTAAAAGATTTTTGCTTTGCTTCAATATTCTCAATGCATGAATGTTTTAAAAATGTTCTCTTCTCTATTCATCAACTGCTAGTGTAGCACTGTATAATATAAAGTTTTATAAAGGAATATTATATATATGTATATATATATATAAGGTGATCACCAGGTATTACTGATGTAAATACAACTTCTGCAAAATGCAATTCCTTAAAATTGAATTGAAAGATTACATAGTTAACCATGAGCAGGTTTCTTTCATTCTTTAATCTTTTCCTTCTTTCGAATAAGTATATTATAGATTTAATTCAACACAGTTTTCAGTACTTTCAAAGTTAAACTGAAAAAGATCCAAATAACAGATAATTGATTAAATTCTAATTGTTAGGAATTTTGTTTAAGAAAATTAAGCTAAGGGCATCCCTCCAGTTTGAAGCTGAGGCCCTGGCCAAGCCTCAATTTTAGCTGGATGGAGAGTTTACCGATAAACCCAGATGTTTTCTGCATCAAAACAATATTCAAGTCAGTTTGACTTGGCAATCAATAAATTAATATAGCACTGGATCTTTACAGTGAGCTTGGAGAATTGTTATCCGGACATAATTTTCCAATCTGTCACTGATTTATCAGCTGTTGCAGACTCTGGGATGATAGTACATTTTATACATTCAGTAATCTATACTTCTATTATTCTTATAATCTATATAAGAATAATAAGAATATTATTCTTATATTCTATATAATAGAATAGATCTTATAATATCGCATAATATCAATTATGCATCTTAACAAGTTCTTGATTGCTGTAAAAGTGTTATATACTATATGTATACATGTACATGTGTTTTACTTTGATGGTTTTTCATGTTCAAAACAAGAAAACATATCTTTAATTACAAAAAAAAGGGGGGGGAACAGATGCTATGCCTCAGAAGCATAAAAACCTTATATATTTTAAATTTTCTGAAAAAGCGTAAAAATCTTATATATATTGCAAATTTTCTGAACGGCTCTTTCTGAACAGTTCTTTTACAAAACCAACTCTGCCAATTATCAGGTAATCTTCTAATGGTACTCAAGTGAAATTGGGAGAAAATCCTTTGGTTTTGATTAGAAATTTAGAGTCAGGACGGATTAAAGGTCCATTTCAACTAATCACCTGGGGAAAAGGGTATGCTTGTGACTCCACGGGTTCAAGGACCGAAGCGAGTTCCCGCAAAGCATGTGAAACCATATCAAGCTGAGAAGCAAGCAGACGGAGACCCCGGAAACTGAGAAGCAAGCACACAGATGTGATCCAGCATGAAGACAGCATCTGGCATCTTGAACATCAGACAACCTGCGTGTGGAAATTTGTGGACTGGGAACTCTGTGAGGGAGGGTTGTTCAGACATCTGAGAATTCTTAGGAAAGATGGGGCTGTTGAACAAGAAGATCAATCAGTTACTGTATTAGTGCCTTGTCCTTTCTTTGGTTGCCTTAGGCAACACAGTTTTGCCCATGAATCAGTCAAGGGAAAATGTCTGGAGAGCTCTGGCTAATGTGTCAGGTCTAGACATCATCTGTTCGACTCATTCATAGTTAAGGAAAGTGGTTTTTTTTTGGCAGAGAGAAGGGGGAGATGTTGGAGTCTGAGGCACAGAGTGCGTGCCCTTATTTCTGATACCTGGCTCTGACATCCAAGAAAACACTGAATTTCATATAACACCATGAGAACAACTGTTAAACAGAAAAGCTAAGAATGTGAGTGTGTAAATTAGAGAGTTTTCTTAAGTCACTGGGTGAAAAAGCTAAAGTTTGGAGTTTAAACTAGTTTAGAGAACAGAAGACAAGATGGAGGATTTAGGGTGTTGTCTCTTGTCCTTTCTTTTTCATCTTCTTCTAGAGGTTTTTGGGTAGTAATAAGTGATTTGATAGAGAATGCTGCAGTGCAGCACACAGGGTTTTGGTCATTGGGTCACTAAAAAAATTAATTTATGTGTCTATTGTTAATTGGGTGAAAATGAGTATAAAGATAAAAGAGCTTTGTATTTCAAGGCCGTTTTATGCCATTCGAGCCAATTTGAGCCAGTTGATGGTGGGTTGAACTTGAGCAGAAAGTCTGGGGAGGACTGCCAAGTCTTTTGATAATATATTAATAAACACAAGAAACAAAAGCCTAACAAGCATTTAGAGTATTTTTCCTGACACAGAACTAAGATAAGTGAAACTCCCCATGGAGGAGGATTCCAAGAGAACTCAGCCCTGAAGAGACTGAGATCCTGCATCAATTTTTCACTGAAATCAACTTGCAGTGCATAGGTTGCTGGCTGAGCTAGTGATGGCAAGAGGTCCATGAGTGCCCAAGGCCCTCATTTCAGGCAAGAATGTTCCTGAAATACTCAATCACTTCATCCAGATGTAATAAGGCTCTAAAACATAAAAGTAATGATAAGATTCCAAGTCAACATCAGCATACTTCTTGCACTGAGGCAAATCCTCAATTCTGTTATGCTTTTATCATTAAAAGAGTGTTGTTTCTTTTGTCCAGAAAAGCTGCAGAGGCTTGGTGTAAACTAGATGCCAGGGAAAGCTAAATGGGGTCTTCCCACCTGTAACAGCGCTTCCTTTTTCAATCCTAGTACTTCTTCAGAATCTAATGTAGCATTTCTGACTCAAAAATACGTGTTTTATTTCTTATTTCAGCTACTATTTTGAATGCATCTTCCATCATTTAACATTTGAGTATTTTTGAGTATTTGAGCATTCTAGCATATGAATAGCCCCAGTGACTGCTTGTTGAATCAGATCAGGGCTTACAATAAGAAATCTGTCAAGAAAATAGGTTTAATGATAATTTAAATATTGTACTCAGATACAAATGTGAATCCTCTCAATATTATGCATTGATTTAGAACAAATGGAATGATAATTTTTTCTTTTCTCCTATTTAGCACTGTATCCTAAAAAAGGAATTCTTAATACCCCCATTACATGACTTTAGTGCCTGCATCCTTTCAAACCCTGGGGCTGAAAACAGTCTTGCTTCTGGACTGGCCTTTGCTTCCTTGTCCTGTAATTATTTTGGCAATTCTACCACTTAAGAGAGGACTTGGTCTTTTATGCGAGTCCCCAGTGTTTTGAAAGAAGGCTCAAGAGCTGTATGCTAAAAATTACAGCTGTAACACTGGATGAACATACTTACAGACATGTATCATTGAACCAGGAATATGAAAAATTCCACGTACTCCAGGCTTCTTTGATTCATTTTTTTTCAGAGTATCTATAATTTCATACTTGAATCTACATGGGGACAGTCAACCAAGTAGGCTACACTGCTTCACAGCTGAATTACTTCATTTTAATGGGAATCACCTGTGACTACAGAGGCAAGGCGTTTGCTTAGCATTTAGTATTTCAGACTGAGTATTTTGGCCCTCTACTGTGTTCCTCTATTGCTCTCCCCCAGCAAAAGGCAAGAATAGATATAAAGACTATATACTAGATAAAAAGACTTCTTCTGTGTGTCAGTGGGAGTTTTCTGGATGGTGCACATTAGCTCTCACTTTTCACACATGGCTGGCTGATGGCATTAGCTATATAGATATGTAAGTGATATTCCACTGTAGAAAATTTTTGCCCCATGCAGATTTTCTAAATGTACAGCCCCAGCAGCATGTCTCTCCTGATTTATCAGTTTCTTCTGTAACTGCTCTTGCTATTATTCAACCCTTCAGTATTATAACCTTTATTTTTATGTGAGGAGAAAAATAATGGTTTCTCTTCCTCTGTCTAACAGAAACTGTTGGAATAGTCTCTTTCTTGTGTAACTCTGTGCCTGACAGCTGCTGGGTTTCTATTATGCTTTTGCTGGGGCATAGTTAGTTTAAAAGGTTGGTGGTGATGTGGTTTTATTAAGAGTGGTGGAGATATAAGTACGTGGTTTTTGAGAGACTGTGGAAAGCCTTGATGTGATTATTTCTTTCAGCAGATTATTTCTTGGTTATCTTTGTGGAATTATTTTTCATACTTCAAGAATATCCCCACAAACTACACAATTCCTGGACAAGAAAGGTGAGTCTTACAGTGAAAGCGGAGACTTGTTTTTCCAAACACTGCACTAAAACTTGCTGGTATTATTTTTCTATGCCTATGTATGGTGTCCCATCTATTCCATCTCTTCCTGTGAGTCCAATATAACAGTTAGTTGGTACTGTAAAAAAAATGAAACAGGTATGTCAGGGTGCTGTCTCATGCTGATAAACTTCAGCTTGACAATACTGCAGGTAACAGAAATAGGTTTTGCATTCAAAAGTCAGAGGATGTATAACTACAAAGCTCTGTGATATTTTGCTCCATTGCAAGTTGTTTTTTTGAATGATGCTGCTGTTGTATTGAACAATACAGGCTTGGAATCATTGCTGGTCTGTTTATTGTGTGTCTGCAGTATTAATTTTCACATGTTGAAGCTTTTCTCTATGCATCTTGTGCTCATGCAGAATTTAAGTCTTTTTTTGGTTTTTAGGCAGGTAAGCCTTATAAAATAGCCTCATGCTTAAATATGAAGGCCAAATCCTAGAATTGTTTTTCACCTAAAATCAGTAATGCAAAACCTGTAGTCCTTATTCAGTGAAAGAATTGCTTATTTGAGTCTGAATCCAGCTCTGTGTTAGTTATTTTCCTTCAGTGGATGTACATCCCCTCCTTTCTCCCTTCCAAAGGAAATCTGACAGCTTGTTCCAGAAACTGTGAAATACTGACAGGTTTCAAAACTAAAGTAAGCCTTTCTGACAAAGTCACTCAAAGTGTAGATGTATTTCTATAGCATTCTCTGAAACTAGCCAGCTCTGTGCCACAAAAACTGCCTGCATGAAATAAAAGCTGCAATGAGACATTTCCCGAAGTGCTATTTATGAATGTGCATTAATGTTGGAGACTGCAGAGCCTGCACCTCGGACTTATTCATATATTACAGAAAAATAGTGCAAATGTCAGCCTGTGAGGCTGCAAGTATTTTCTTTCTGCTATGAATCCCACACTGGTGGTCATCCATGATGCGATTCTTGGGGTTGTCCTATGTAGGACCAGCGCTTGGACGTTGATCATCTTTGTGGTTCCCTTCCAACACAGGATATTCTGTGATTCACTGGAAAGAGATAAGGAACTGTGGTGGAAGGACCTTCTTGTACCTGACTCTGTGTTGGTTCTGTAGGAGCACATGCATCCAGTTTTAAAGTTTTGATGGAGGATTTGGACTAGGTGATCAAAAAGGCAGGAATTTTATTTTGAGAGGTAAAAATGAAGTGTGATCATTACATGCCTGACATCACTCAGATGCCTCTGTAGCAATGTATCTGAGTAACTTAGGCCATACTGTGTTCCAGCCAAACCATCTGTAGAATTTCTTATCATACCCTCTGGAATTCCTCAAGGTTACTGAGACATAAATTGTTCTAAAATAAGAAAGAAGAGGCTGAGAAACAGAAAAACAAGACCACAGGAGCCAGATAACGGGGTGGTCAAACACCTGGACTGTGACCAATTACCAATCCTGAGGAGTGCATGCTGAATGCGTGGACAGAATAGAGGCACCAATCAAGAAATGCATGATCGGTGTGTGCAATAGTTTTAGAATGTATAAATAAGTGCATAATGTTATCAATAAACAGCTTCTGTGTAATCAGATTGGTTCATTGTTCAGAGGTCCTGAGCTCCCTCATGCCTGTATCTAACAGAGTCATAGAATTGTTGAGGTTGGAAGGGACATTTAAAGCTGATCTAGTTTCATCCCCCTGCCATGGCAAGGGACATGGTTGACTGATCTAGGTCAGGTTGCTCAGTGATAACATCTTTTGTGTGTGAACTGTCTACCCATAGTTCAGGCTTATGGTGATGTGGGAAGGACACAGAGCATTTACCTTGTGATTCTTGGCCTTGGCTGTGGGACCTGTACACTTCAGGCATTTTAAACTGTCCTGGGATGAAATCAGTTGCAAGTTGAAGGTTTGCAAGTGCTGATATCTGCTGCCTTATAGGTGTTTTGGAAATTTTATTTGGAGATCGTATACCCATTGTCTTCTAGTGCGGCAATAGTGATAGTTTTGGCATGGCATAATTTATTCACGCTGATCCATTGGCTGATCCATTGCATTTTCAAAACTATCAAAATAGCCTCATTTTGGAGATTCCCTACATCAGCCATATTATTACTTAGTTCACTCACCCTGTCCTTGTTGACTTTAAAAGACTAGATTTGGAGTTTCCATTAGGAAGGGAAATTCTGCCAGAAAATATTTTAATTCTGCTGGTGAATGAACAGTTCACTGAACTTTGAAATTATTCATAGCATTCAAGAGCCTGGGGCAATCATAATAGTTGAGGTTGCAAATGGCCTCCAGCTCTACAGCATACTTCCTATTATTTAGAAGGAGTACTGCTTGCAATGTTGCAAAATGAGGGGTTTAGTTTTTAAGTCATCCTTTGGTGATGATTTTTTTTATTTTTTTCTTTACATTCTGGCTTCTATTAAACAAAATCCGTAAATTTATTCAAGCACACTTTTTGAGGACCAGTTATACCATGCCTTAGTATATGAATGCACTTTCAAGAAGCAGTATAGAAAAACGAAAATACTACAAAGCAGATTGTGTGTATTTCTGGTCTGCCTGGAAGCAGGAAGGGTAAATCTTTCAACTGATTGTTTTTCTGAGACTAATAGCCAATTGCTACAAATTTTCAGACCTCACTTTAAATAAAAACTGATCTAATTTAGGCCATGTTTTTTTTGGTGTTTTGCATTTTTTAAGGCAGAACTTGATTTTAGAGTTCCCTCTGTGCTCAGATTCATGGTCATTGGAACTGTGAGGGAAGCATGTAGTACTTTGTGAGCATTTTACACTAACAATACATTTATAATGATGTAGTATGTGGACATAGATATGTCATATATAAAAATATAAAATATAAATATAAAAAGTTGGGGTCCTGGAAGTAATACAACTGAGATTATTGTGATAGCCCCCTGTCATGGAGTTACTTTACCTTTAAGAAAAGTTGAAGTTGCTGGGAACTGCCTGGAGTCTTTTCTCCTGACCAATTATCGGTCATTGCTGAGAATTGACAGCAGTTTAGGCCATTGAAAAGTGGGATCAACTCGTGAACCTTACCTTAAAGTGTAAAACCAGAGCTCTCTTGGTTCTCTTTGTTTCCTTTCTGTGGAGAGTGGTGGAGCTCCGGCCTCCCGTTCCCAGCCCAGGCCATGCGGCCGGGCGGGGACAGGGCTGGGCCTGCCGCATCTCCCGGCCAGGAGATGCGGGCTCTGGCCGGGCCGGGCCGGACCGAGCTGATCTCTGGCTCGGCTGCAGAGTTTTTGCTGTAACTAAATTCACTAGAAACTGCTGAGTGAAGAAGGAGAGAGGCTCTGGGCCTGCAGCGGGTTGGGGCGGCGACTACACTCTCCAGAGCAGCCATGAGGAACTCTCCATCGCAGACGGCTCCAGTTCCTGCACCGGCCGAGGCCACAGAACTACCTACAACAGCCTGGGCAAGATTTTAACTCTTTCATTACCCAGATGAGACTTGCGGATTAATCTTTTTATCCAGAGAGGAAAAAGAGAGTGATCAACATGAAAAGAGACTTTATAAACTACCAGTGACAGGAAAGAAAAGAAGCTTCAGAAAATGTAGAGAATTAAGAAGATGCTTTAATTTAGCTGAAATATCTTTCTGTTAAAACTATGGAGATGGACAATGAAGTCCTGAAAAGAACTCCTTTAGTTCATGATAAGTATCTAGGGAGGAATAAAGTGTTCAAAGTGTAAACTTGAGTAATTATGGTATAGTGAAGTGCTGGGAGATTTGAAGCCTTGAGAGGCAATGAGAAAACTGTTGTCTAGTGAAGCTCACAGAAACAGATGAAGAAGACTTTTTTGCCTTTGAATACTCATCCTTAAAAATGCTATCCCTAGACTCATGACCCATACACATCTCAGAGTGATGTGAAAATAGGGGTGGGCTCTGATAACAGCAGCTCTGGGCAGCTGATATCAGGGCAATGTAAAACTATAACAAAAATAGTTTTCCTGTGAGAAACTCCATAAATTAACAGGAAGAAACTTCTGTTTCTCTACAAAGACTGGTGAAAAGACTGTAGCAAGAATTGGGACATTGGTTTTAACCACCTAAGTTCCAAAGTTTTTGTCTCTGTTGTCGTGTGAACAAAGGAATAGTGGGTAGATAGGGGATGAAAGGGTTTTTTCTAGAAGTTTATTCTGGTGTTCTTATTCTTGTTGTTTGTCAATAAACTTTGTTTATTCCTTTTAAGTTTTATGCCAGTTTTACTCTTGTTCTAATCCATATCTCACAGCAAGAAATAAGTAATTTTCTTAGTTATTGGTTTTAAACCACGACACCCCCTGAAGAAATTTGTTCACATTGAGGTCAAATTCAATGGAGTCAAGTATATCTGTGGCTAGACTGATGCTGTGTCTCATATCTGAGACACAGATATCCCATGCTATCATAGCATGTTCTTTGATTCACAGAAAAGGAACTTTGAGCATGTCTAAGGAATCCTGCTAAATATTTGGCTAATGTAAATATGGCATAAGCCTGCAATAAGATCAAAGACAACAGCAGGGGTGTCATGAACAAGTCTTGACAGTGTTAACTACTGTGATTGTAAAGTATCAAAACTAGATTTAGCGAATTCCATTATGCATAAGATATTTACAAATATTGTCAGAGAATGGCATTTTTCACTAAAGAAAGGGAAAAAAGTGATATGTATTCTAATCAAGAATGGGAATGTGTTATGAAATAAGTATTTCTTTGTCTACTAACATCAGGGGAAAAAATAAAAATGTTTTTCTAATAAATTTTGAAGGAGGGTAAACTTGACACTGTGGGTTTTGATCCCATTTTCAGAATAGTCGAAACTCACTGCTGAGTAGGCATTTGTTAAGTTTTTCATCTTTCACTTGTGGAGAAAACTTTATCAAGTTTTATGCACTGAGACAAGAATCACAACAAAATCATGTTCAGCAGATGATGAAATCATCTTGTTTCTTCCAATATTCTCATACAGGAGATTTGCTATAAAGAAAAAGCAAACATATTTTTGAACATTCTATCTTTACATGTCAAGTTCCTTAAATCACAGAGAAGAGTTTGTGTGCATCAGAAAGCTAAAAGCCTTCTTAAACTAAACTTTTCTAAATACTAGTATCATTAACCTGTAGTTTTAGTACAGTATTGGTAACCTGTTTATTTGATCTTCTGATTGTAAGATATAAATAAAAACTTACTATCAACATGTGTCAAGATAATCAGTTTCTCTGGTGTGTATACAGAAGAATTTAATCTCTAAATTCATAATGGTGTTTCACTTTCCTGTCTTGCAGTGAGGAAAATGTTCCCACCTTGTGTTGGGAAGGTAGAATTAGAAAGAAGTTATAAATATGACTCTTTAGCCAGAAAGGCTAAGGAAGAAATACAAATGAAAGCATGGTTTGAATAATTCAAAGAAACCGCTCTGGTATGCCAGAACACATTCTTTCCCCCAATAAAACTAAGCTGAGACCCCTCTTCCCAGCCTTATAAGGAAAGGTCTGAAAGACCCTGAGATAACTAAAAATATGCAAAAGCAGCGATTTCTATAGGACGCACACAAATGTTACTGTATTAGTATACTTAGAAAGATTGGTTAGTAAAGGAATAGAATATTCAAAAGTATAGTTTATATAAGTAGTTGTATAGGAGAGCTCGGCCTCTTTTTTTCCTGGCTCTCTCACTTCTGTTCTGTTACTCTCTTTCTTAGCTATCTTAAGTCTTGAGCTCATGTATTCATATTCTACCCCCTTTTGTATTGTTCTCTCTGAGCCTGCTTTGAGCTCTATCTGCTGGCTCATAGCAGGCTCTCTCTCTCGCACACCCTGAAATAAACTACTAACACCTAACTCGACTATAGAGGTCTCAGCCGTGTCTCAGACCGTCCTCCCCACAAAGCGTCTCTTACAACCTTGGAAGTAACAATTGCTTTATTCAGTGTTTGTTTATAAATTATCACTATCTATATGTTTTCCTTCTACATGCATTTTGGTTTTTAGTACATTCTTTGTGCCTTTGAAAGTCTTATCTGTTCAGTAGGGGGTAGGATATATAATGTATGGCAGTGATACAGGGCATGCAGCTTACCCAGAGAAATTCAGGGCTTTTAATGACCATGTTTAAGGATCCTCCTCTGCTGTTTTCACTCAGAGCACAGTACAAATGAGCAAAGCCAATTCAGCAAACTTATCTTCAAGCACAGTGTAGGTCCTTATTTTTTTAACAAAATCCCTGCTAAGCAGAGGGAACAGTTTATTGATGTAGTGTTTTCTGTATCCCAATGCAAACCTAAGGTGTCTATGTGACTATGAATTGTGAACTGAAATACAACTATAGCGAAGCAATACTCTTCATCTCTATCAAAGAGACGTGGCAAGGGGAAATCATAGAAACTATCTGCTGACTTCTTTCTTTCTCTAGGGGAAGCTTTCCTGCTCATCAAAATGCTATATTTATCATGTTTTTTCTATTTTTTTCATGTACTTTTTAAGCTTCTAGGTTTGATATGTGGTCATTATGGTGATAATACTTTAAGTCCTATCTGAAAATAATGTCAGTGTGGAGTAGCTGGACAAATGCAAACATACAAAGGTCTACAATGTTACTTTTGTTTTTCTCTCATCATTGTGTGATATGTAAATGGGAAGTAAGGGAAGTGTAATTTATTTTGATTGTGTGGGAAGATGACTGGGAATAAAAAGATAACAGTGTGGAAGTTACAGGAAAAAATACAGCTTTTCCCTGGGTGGAATGTGGTCAATATATACAACCTCCCCCACACAATAAAGTCTAAAGGGGCCTAAAAGGACAGTAGAGCAGAGGAGGGACACCAAAGCCAGGCTCTGTCTAAACCACTGCAGAGGAGGGAACTAGTTGGTACTTTCTGGCTAATAAGCTGCACAGCAAATGAAAACCAAGGGAGGTAAAGGAAGATGTCCTGTTGTTAAATCAGCCACTGTGGCAAAATCAGTCTCCTTGGACTGATGCATGTCCCCATCCCAAGGTACTCTCTGGTACTATCCTGAGGTACCTGCCTCAGTTACAACCACCCCTCACTAAGTAAGATGTATGACTAAAGTTATTCAAGCTCCTCCTAATGTAAAGAAATTGTATAAAATTGAGTTAAGAATGGGGAGAAGTTAGAAAAAAGACTCCATTGTAACTTCAGGGACCAGTCCATGGGGTTACCTATTGAGTAAGAACTATATTGTGAGTATGCTGAATGTCTCAGGTTAACTTTTATTGAGGATTAGAGCTTCTTAGTTTATTTCTTTTAATTAGTATATTACTTTGAATATCTTTTTGCAGCCGGATGCTATCACCAGTAATTCCTGAATTCATCATAATTTTATTGATGAAGTGTTATTCTGCTAGTGTGAGTCCTCACACATTGCATGCTGGTAACTGTGAGCAGTGGGTAAAGATGTGGAGACCCAGGAGGGGTGTCTATGCTTGGCGTGTGACCTGGCACAAGTCAGTTGAACTGCCACTTGAGTCTAGTGCACTGCTTGTGGAAGGAATCCCACAATGGGATACTGACAGACTGGTCAAGTACAGCAATCTTGGCTTCTCTGAGGTGCTGACAGGCTAATCAAACACTAAAAGCTTGAGAAAGTTTCCCCTTTTTATGTGAAAGAATGACATAAATTCTATTTTAGAAACAGTTGAGTCAGTAAAATAAAGTTTTAAGAAAAAAATTTCCTATATCAGCCAACGTGAATGAAAAATGTGAATAGCAATAAATAAGCTGATTCATTATTGAAAGGTCATAATAAAGTGTCTCAAGGCAAATAATTATTTAAATACAATAGAAAACCACATTGAAGTGGTAAAATAAAGGTAATAAATATTATAAAGATAATAATTTTAAACAGTATTTAAAAATCAACTGTGTAAGCTGTCTTGGGCAGCAGAAATTGCTTACAATGGTCATGACACCTTTAAAATGGAACTATCTTATACAGTGTTGCTTCTGCTCCCTGTCCTGAAGCATTAGTCATTGTAAAGAACTTTAAGGATGTTGGAAAAAATCCTGTGTAATTAAAGTTCATGAAATAAAATTGGTGTTTTGATACACAGATAAAAACTTCCTGACAGTCCAAAGAAAAATCAGCATTCATTGCCATATGGAGTAATGAAGCATATTTTCATGCTGGATTTCTTATTATAGGAGACATTTTATTTGCAGCAATAATGTGAAAAAGGAAGCAAGTCCCAAATGGAATCACAGAACTTGAAACAGAGGCAGACTGGCTCTGCTAGGTAAGTTTTCAAATTTCTAGAAATTACTTTGAAGGTCCACATTCCTCAGCAAAAAAAATAAGAAAAACCCAAATCCAACACAAGCACAACCCCAAAACAAAACAAACAAACAATAAACAAAAGCCCAAAGGTTGCAGAGTGGGTCAAGATTACCATAGTATTAAACCACTGCATTAATTCCTTTGACTAGTCTAATATAGACAGGTGTTTAATAAAGTAAAATAGATTGTCTATTCAAATCAAGTATACTCTGTACAGGAGATTTCCTGCACTACTTAGTTTCCTTAATTAGTAAACATTAATACCTCCTGTCACTTAAAGCACTTAAATACTTTCTTTCTTTCTTATTTTTAAAACTAAGAAAGGAAGACAGGCAGGAAATTGCGTAAGGCTTAAGGACTTCTTGTTTGGCATCTTGTTTGCCGTTGTAACTGTGGAGTTGCTGTATGAAATGCAATCACTGAGCTTGTGCTTTTTGTAGCTGCAAAATTGATACAGTCATATACACTGTTTTCTTTCTTCATTTGCTTTATTTTATAGCCTCAAGTAGGTAATTCTGTAGTGGCGCCAATGACCCTGTAAGATGCTACAGTGTTAATTATAAATTGTTTTGCTCAAACATTGTATTGTCAGAAGGACAGGTAGAAAATGTGCACATTTTTGGTGGGCTGACACCAGTTGTTAGCAGAATTATACTGCTACTGGCCCAAATACAAAGGCTGTCTGGGAGAAGGTGGGCATTTGTGAGAGGAGCCCTAGTCCTGTCTCTCCTTAGTTATCTCTCTCATGCTTAGCAGGTCAGATGATGAATTTCTTTTCAGTGAGAAAGTTGCTTTTCTTTATTCATCATTAGAAGAATTACTGAGATGCTGCTCCTTGCTAATTTGACACACTCTGCTTGCTTGTTCCAGGGTGGTGCTTGGCTTGTCTGGTGGCTTACTGTATTTTGAATCTGGGATATCCTTAATTTCCTCTCCTGCAAGGTGGACTGAGGATTAGCATAAACTAATCTTCCTCACCTTCCCCTTGAATCATTTCATGGCTTCATCTGGTGACAAAGTATGTCCATCCCGTCTAAAATCTTATGCAGTTGTTTGTGGCAAAAAGCTAATTTAAATCATTCTTGTTATTAATTGTGTGAGGCTAGTGTCAGTGTAGCAGTTGAGGGTTCCATGGAGTCTTTGTCAGTGCTGCATTTTGGTAGCCTAATCTCTCTTAATTTTTCATGGACCTTTGTTCATTGTACAGTAGAGAGCTCACTTGCCATTGCTTTATCTTACAGCAAAGATCAAGTGAAAGTTTGCTCCCCTCTTCTAAACTTCCATCCAAGTAAATATGTGGGCATGATGGAATGGCCCTTTCCAGCAGTGCTATAATGTATGTTAGCCATCCCCAGCACTAAGGATCGATGTTATGGAATAATACTATTAATTTTATCATGTCTCAGCTCTAATAGTTTTGCAATAGTAATTATAAAATCAATATGGAGAAAACATTTAGATAAATCAGCAGCTGAAAGAATGATAAATAGACATTCGTTGAAACAGAAATAAACTTTAAATAGACTGAATGTAAAGTGATCCTTTACACTCCTTGAAAAAAGGAGTGTGAGCTTACTTCAAATGAGAAATTAGTGGAAGGCAGCAACTAAAAGTACCTGGGAGTAAGAGTATGCAAGAAACAGATGATGTGCTCTAACAGAACAAGGTGAGATGCTCTGCAGATGGGTAAATAAGGGAGTAGTAAATATGAGCAAGAAAGTGATTTGTCTTTTCACAGCACAAGCAAGAATGATGGTAGTGATATATGGTTGTGATAGACTGGCATTTAAGAAAACAAAGAGAAGCACATAAGGAAGTTAAAACTGCTGGAGGCTGATGGGAGTTTGTCTCCTAGCCAACAGCTGGTCATTTCTAAGAGTTTACAGAAGTTTTAACCATTGAAAAGTGAGATTAACCTGAGAACACCACCTTAAGACCTAAGCCTGGGAATTTCCTGGTGTCCTGGGTTGATTATGATGTTAAATTGTATCCCCATTCGTCCACCTAACCCAGACACAGGTTTTGTATTCTTAAAATTCCATCTAAGAGTAAAAGTGAGTGGAAAAGAAGCACCGAGTCTGTTATCAGAGACTGTACTTGCTCCCCCCGCATCGGGAGTTTTGACTACAGCACAGACAGACAACAAGACACAGATCGCCTTGGCTTTCCAACTAGCCGGAGCAAAGAGGTCTTCCTGGACTGTTTTCTTTCCCTTTTTCTGAAACGAATCGAACCTGCTCTGGACTGGGGACTCGGGGGAGCACCGGGAGCTTGAACCCGTGGACTACCAGGAGCCCAGCCTGGGCAGCGGCATTTTCCAGCGCCAGAGGGACTGATAACAGAGCGAACACCCACAGGAAAGAGACCCTCTGAAGTTTGTTATCTCTTCTGAATGGCGAGAGGTTTTGTAATTTGATATAATTCATATTTGTACTGGGTAGTGCTGTGCCTGTGAAATAAACAGGTTTTTTCCACTTCTCTCAGAGAAATCTCTTCCTGAACTGGTTGGGGGGTGGGAGAAAAGTGCCACGTGGGTTTGCTTCCCTGGGGGAGCCCCACTGGAGGTTTTCTCCCAAATTTGCCCTAAACCAGGACAAATACACTTGGTCTCTTTGTTCCCTGGCTGTGAAAAGTAACAGAGCTTTAGCTGGCTTCCCATCCCCTGCCCAGGCCATGCGGCCCGGGCAGGGGTTGGGCTGGGCCTGCCGTGGCTCCCGACCGGGAGATGGGGCCTGCAGGGCTTGCCCCGGGCTCTGGCCGGGCCAGGCCGGTCTCTGGCTCTGCTGCAGTTTTTGCTGTGACTGAATTCACCAGCGACTGCCGAGTAAAGAAAGAAAAAAAAGCTCTGGACCTGCGGCAGGCTGAGACAGTGACCACACTCTCCAGAGCAGCCATGACGAATCTTCCATCGCAGACAGCTCCAGCTGCTGCTCCGTCAGAGATCACAGAACCAAAGAGACCACAGATCTACAAAGCCTGGGCAAGATTTTAACCCTTTCATTACCCACATGAGACTTGCAGATTAATCCTTTTTTCCAGAGAAAGTAAAAGAGAGTAATCAACATGTAAAGAGAATTTATAAACTATCAGAGACAGTAAAGAAAAGAATTAAGCTTCAGAACAGGTAGAGAATAAGGAGATGCTTTATAAGCTGAAATATTTTTCTGTTAAAGCTATGGAGATGGACAATAGTGTCCTGAAAAGACTCCTTTAATTCATAACAGAGTATATAGGGAGGAATGGAGTGTTCAAAGTTTGGATTTTGAGCAAAAGGTAGAGTAATTATGATACAGTGAGGTGCTGGAACAGAAGGAGAGAAGTAATAGTTGAAGATTTGGGGCCACATGAGGCAAAGAGAAAACTTCTGTTTTCCAGGAAAGCTCACAGAGACAGATGAAACGAAATTTTGCCTTTGAATAACTCATCCTTAAAAAATGATATCCCTAGACTCACGGCCCATAACACACCTCAGAGTGATGTGAAATGGGAGGAGTGAACTGATGGCAGATTTCCGGGCAGCTGGCATCAGAAAAATAGAACGCTATAACAGAAATAGTTTTCTTGTGAGAAACTCCATAGATTAGCAGAAGAAGGCTTCTGTTTCTCTACAAAGACTGATGAAAAGACTCTAGCAGGAACTGGGGACTGTTTTAAACCCCAAAGTTCCAAAGTTTTTTGTCTCTATGTTGTCATGTGAATGAGAGAATGGTTAAGTAGTAGGGGATAAAGGGGTTTTCTGGAGGTTTATTCTGGTGTTCTTATTCTTGTAGTTTTGTTAATAAACTTTCTTTATTCCTTTTAAGTTTTAAGCCTGTTTTGCTCTTGTTCTAATCCATATCTCACAGCAAGAAATAAGTAAGTTTTCTAGTAATTTTTTTAGTTACTGCTTTAAAACCATGACAATGGTGCTGAATTTTCAGTAACTTCTTTTTAATGTGGTGAACCAACTGTTGCTCTAAAAAGGGGAAAAAGGTCTGATGATTTTGAAGGCACATGAAAATTCATTTTAGTGGAAGAAGTATCAAGCTTTTTAATACTTTAAGATCAAAGAAGAAAGGAAAGAAATGAAATGTGACAAAAATAGATAGAAATCAAACAGAAGGAAAAAGAAAAAAAACTAAACAGACACCAGTAACCAGACTAGTGGTACCCAGCAGCTGGAAACTGAAGTCTGACAAATTTGTCCTGGAATTGGATCTTTTTGTTGTTTTTTCCCCCACCCCATCTCCATTGTAATGTGGTGTGGAGGAGGCCCAATCCTCTGACAGGCATCTGTGGCATACTCCCTGGAGATCCACCCCCTAAGATAAATCTGCCTAGTCACTGTGACTAAGCTGTGGACCCCTCCATGCCTCAGGACCCCATGTTATCTCCCTGTTAAGTATTGGTCATCTTACTCCAGTCTCAGACTATTGGTCCCCTTCCTGATTCTCCCCTTCCCTATAAAAGCCTCAGCTTTTACCCAGTTCAGGGTTAGACCATCACTGACCCCCTTGGCTGAAGCCTGTATTAAAGACTCCTTGAAGAATCCCATATAGTCTTTCCATCTCTTGTCTGCATTGGCTGGGGTAACCCCTGAAGGGAGCTGGCTGGGTTGAACTGAACTAATCACAGAGCAGAAATCGCTGCTAAAAGAGCTGATCACCAAAGCCTTTGCCCATGCTCTGAGGGTTACCCCTGGCTGGAGGCTGCCTGCAAAACCCCGGATGGCTGCTCTGTCCCCTGGGACAGCCTGACTATCTGGGTTTGTTGCCAGCAGAAGCTGGGGGTCGGACAGGCCCCCAGGACCCAGCCAGCAACAATGTGGTGGTCAAACAATGGACCTAATTACCACGGAAGCTGTAATTCTTTCTAAGATGTGACTGTTGTTTTAAAGCAAAACTATCTGTGTTTCTGGAAGATGAAGCTTTGCAAATGCACATTACTGAATTCAATGAAGGTGCAGCTGTGTGAAAGACTAAAGCCTTTGGTCTTACAGGAGCTCAGGGTAATGAACTAATATGTCTTCTCAATTTATCTGGTGCTCAGGACCCGTATGACCTTTTCTATCAAGTCAGCTTTCTACCCTACCCCATGTGACTTGTGTATCAACTCTGTGTAATAATCTATCATACTTTTTTGTTGCTACCCTTTTTGCTTGTAGAGATAAACGATAAAGTGATTGAATGATAAAACTAACTAGATATATTTTCTATTTCTCTATTTGAGTGGACAACATATTATACTCCTAGTTAAACAGTACTACCCTGCTCACTATGGTGCATAATTACTTCATTAAGTAGTTCCTGCTTGTGTTTTTGCACAGTTTGCATGCATGTAGACACAAACATATATGTGTATACATATTAAAAATATGTATGTAAAAATATATATGTGAAAAGAGGAAGGTGCTTAAAAAAACTTAAACTAAACACAGGTAGACTATAAGAGGAAGAGTAAATAGTAAATATCTTACCTCACTTTTAACCTGACTGCAAACTAACAGTACTTTCTACAGATTTAAAGCATTGTTATGGCTGCCACTTCTCTCAATACAATTTTTGAATACCTGCTGTTTTGTGCTCTGCTCTAGGAGGCTTTATGTTCCTCTGAACACCAGATGCTGGCCATTTAAAACCAAGCTTTGAGTGAGGCATGTGGGGAATATTATGAAAGTCACTATTTCAGTTGTTTTTATGTGCCAGAAATCCCTTTCATTTTTGGCCTCCCAATTTTGGGATTATATATTAATCTCAAAGTAAAATTAATATTAAACCAACAAGTTTCAAGGACAGTAGTGAATTTTATTTTTATTACTGGGCAATGCTTTATATGTTAACTCAAAGCTTTTTTTGACTGTTCAGTGGCCATGAGCATGGTGTAGTAGACTAGATTCTTGGCTAGATTTTCACACTTACTCATCATTGACGTAATTTCAACCACAAAGCTTTGTAGTGGCTGAGGATCCGATCTATCTCTAAATCATAGAATCACAGAATGGTATGGGTTGGAAGGGCCTTCAAAAATCAATGTCTGCTGTGGCAGGAGCACCTTTCACTTTATCAGGTTGCTCAAAGCCCCATCTAATCTGGCCTTGAATGAAAGCTTCCAGGAATGAGGCACCCACAACTTGTCTGGGCAACCTATTCAGTGCTTCATTGTCCTCTGAGTAAAGAATTTCTTCTTAATATGTAATCTAAACCTACCCTCCTTTTCTTTGAAGCCATTCTCCCTCGTCCTAACAATATATGCCCTTGTAAAATGTCTCTATGCCTCTCTGTCTTGTATGCTCACTTTAGGTACTGGAAAACTGAGATAATCCCAAAGCCTTCCCTTCTTCAGGCTAAACAACACCAAATCTCTCAGCTTTTCTCCATGGCAGAGGTGCTCCAGCTATCTGTGCATCTGTGTGGTCTCCTCTGGACTCACTCCCAAGAGATCTATGTCCTTCTTAAATTGTGAAACCCAGGGCTGGATGTAGTATCACAGTGGGGTCTCACCAGAGAGGAACACAGTGAGGTAATTACGTCCCTGGACCTGCAGCCTAGGGATGCAGCTGACTGTCCAGGATGCAATGTTGTTTCTCATTTCCAGGTCATTTCAAGCTTCTCAAACTTGAAGCTTCTTAATTCAAGCTTCTCAAGCTTGACATCACCCAGAGCCTGAAAATTTTTTTATGTCTATCAGTCCATAAATGATTGAATTGTATCAATCTGCTTATTGTAGCTCTTCTGAAGTGCTGTTGTGAATAATTTACCAACTGTCACATGCTTAAACTGAGTGTCTGGAGAGTATGATCATCAAAGTTGTTCCTGAATATCTATGGGAGGAGCTGTCCTTTCCCTGCTTTCCTCCAAATTGCTTTCCTCACTGAACTATCTGCTCAACTCCCTACAGTCTGTTCCACATCCACATGGCAGCGGACATGGAAAGACTCTAATGGGTTTGAGTCCTTAGTCACTATGGCTGAATTTCTGTTACCCTGGAAATACAGTGCAAGAAAAAGGAATATAATTTCTAGCTTATTGAATCTTTATCATTGGTATTATATTACTTGTTTGGTCCTATTTTGCTTAAGTTTTGAAAAAGGGGTCATGAAAATTATGTTTATTGGAAATTTGTGAGCTGACTTGAAAAAATTTTAGTTGTAGCATGTAGGAGCATTTTCTGGTCTGCATATAAAGCTAATAGTTTGGCAGGAATAGTGGTGTTCTCTGTCCAAAAAAGTTTTTCTTATGCTTATGTTTCCTACCAAAATACAGATTGCTAGAGAATTTACATACTATTAATTTGGATAGCAAAATGCTTGGTTTTTTTAGTAAACAAGAAGACAGTATTTATTGAAACTCTCCTATCTTTTGGCTCAGTATTTGTAAGCAGCTTGCAAATACTAATAGCAGGAAGTAATGGAACTCCGCTTTTTTTCTGCAATCTGCCCAGTAGCATAATGTCACCCTGAAAACTCAGCTTCTGAGCTTGCTAGCATAGTTTTCTAAAGACTTTCCCAGGACAGTAATTGTAAACATAGATATGTGTACATTCTTTCTGTTACACGTCTTGTGATGGGCATCTCTCATGGCCAGTGGAGTGAGAAAGTGTTATCCTGGTCATCCAATCCCTGGCCGTGGTCAAAAGCCTATAAATCCTGAGAGGAAAAATAAACTTTCTCTTTCTTTCACCACACCTCGACCTGTATCCATGTGATCTATTCATCTTCAGCGGTAACAGCATAACATATCTTATGGAACTTAATTTTCATTTTATGCATCACTAGACAATCCCAAAATACAATTGTCTGAACAAGTCCGTGGGAGGAAACCTACCAAATTCCATCACCTAACCAGAAGTAACATTGACAACCTGACAAAGCCAGTGTCTGTTGATTACATCAGACTTTTTTTGCTTTTCAATAGGAAAATACTGACAATGGCTTTTGGCTTTAGCATAAACAAAATTTGTCTTTTTTTTTCCTTTTCTTTATTATTTCTTTCTTTACTATTGTTATTCTTTATTAATATTATTTATCTTTAGTATTATTTTATATTATTTATATATATAAATATATAAAATATAGATATTATATTTATATTTATTTATATTATATAATTATATTATTATTTTTTCTCTTCTTTATTAGCCTAGTGAATTTAAATCTGACTGTTCCTGCTGTGACTATATGGCTCATGGTTCATTACTGCAAGAGGGTTTTTCCAACAGATCATATGTCAGTGTGTCACAGCTAACTTGATACTTGTAGGAAACTGTTATTTCTCTATGTCACGTCATAAAAAATTATGTCAGGGTCTATGTCATCCATTGCTTATAAGTAATTTGATAATACCCAATTATTGAGAAACCGCCAGCTATTCACAACTCTTCACAGAAGTATAATGAACACCGTTTATTTCTATCTTTAGCACACCTTATATAGGGTTCTACAGGGTCCACAGGCTAAGCAAGTTACTATTGGCTAACACACACAGGTTTACATTTTTTCTCCTGTACACAAGGATGTTGTTTTGCTTTACTCTCTCTTCTGCAGGAAGATTTTCAAGGACTTTAGCCTTTAATATCATGACTTATTTCAAAGACTGGTTTGTGCAGACAGGCCTTTCCTAATATATAAAATATCATCAACAATTTCCCCTTTCTCTTTTTGCATAAACCAGGCTTTGGATGCGACTCATTCTATACTTTTATGAAGACAAGATAACATACAACTTAAAACTGTCATCCCAATTAACACTGTAAGTAACGTTCGTCCCCCTTCTAGCACAAGAGACCTCAACCATCCAGTGATACCCAGCTGGTGAACCAATTTCTAATGGGATCACTATCTTCTTTCAGGGCATGTAACCCATCCTGTAGCTGTTGTAGTTGCTTATGGATGGAAACGGAATGATCAGTAAGATTCGAACAGCACACGCCTTCAAACTCCTCACAACCATGTCCTTGTGCCAAGAGCAAAAAATCAATTGCAGCTCAATTTTGTAATACTGCATGATGTACACTACTCACATCAGCTGAAAGTTCACTTAACATTGTTGATGTTAAGTTCAATTCTTCCTCAGTCTAACAAGCGAGCCTTTTTTGAGTTGCTAAGCCTTAATTCATTCAGGCTTCACTTTGACTGGTTGATGTTTTTTATTTTATCAGCTACATTCAGCAATTGATGTAAGCTTGGGTGGAACAAAGTAAGTTTCCCAAGATAACAGGGTCCTCCATGTGGATTAGCAGGAATCCCATTCCATGCTCTATCTCCACAGATTAGGAATATGGAACTAGGTAATCGCTTTGGTAATTGTCCTGTGAGATTGCACCATGAATAAAAAGCTTCACTTTCAGTGTGAGTAAAGAGATCAACTATAGGGTTTACTGTAGCTCAGTGCTGCATTACTTTGTTAGAATGACTTTTTTTTCGGGGGCTTGAACATTATCCATCCACCTGAGGTATTGGTGGAGCCTAACAAGTTCAATTCTTCTGGGGGTCCTATGGTAACATTCAGAACTTCGATAATTTTTGCTTGCCAGCAGGCTTTAAGCTGTCTAGATGTGAAGCCAATGGTGCGATTGCACACTTGCAGCATTGCCAATCGATTCAATCGAGTCTCGTTACTAACTAAACCTTTAAATGCTGGAGGATCCTATTCAGGGACTCTTATGAGACAGGTGCGAAAAGGATCTCCAGGTGTGCCTAGGCTCAAACCCATTGATTTTTGGCCTGTCAAGTGTGCTAAAATGACCCATATGTTCTGTCGCTTTTGGATGTTAGTTAGCAGACAGTTGACTGGGACTATACACATCACAACTACCATAAGCAGTTTGTTCCATGTAAATGACACCATACTTGCAAACTCACAGCTAAAACTTTAACATTAAATGAACTTTAAAAGTTGCTTACACTAGCTCTTGAAGGGGGGAAAGCTTATACTTTATACTAATATAACAATTACTACACAGGCTAAACTCTTGATCTTAAACTATTATCAAACTACTTTTAACACACGTGCTCTGGTATATATGTAGTCTAAGTGTGAAAGCAATTTGCTGAAAGGGTAAAGACACAACTACAATTTGCTTTATATACAATTAGATGGAGTCTCTACACTTTTCTAGATCTTTTACAGAATTTCCTTCACAAACAGACTATGATTTAACACGATTTAGTCTTGGAACATTCACTGCTCCAGTGATGTCAGCTGGCAGCTTATCGGTGATTGAGGGCTTTGATATTTAGGTTGTTCTTCAGATCCTTCTAAATCTTAAAAGATAACTGAAAAAAATTGGTAGAGACACAACATTATAATAACAACGTAAAATTTCTGTTGGCAGCTGTCTGTGTAGTGTTCAGACACAACTGTGTCCTGACAGGTCCACTTCTGATCCATGTCTGGAGTACTAAGGCTGTGTGGTGATGTCTCTGTTCACTGGATCTCATGTGTTCAGGGGCAGACAGCCTGGTCAGATGGACAGGTGACCTTTTTGGAAACTGCCAAAACACAGACACTTCTCCATTTGAAGTTAATGAATTACACTAATCAGATGCTTTTAGGGCATCAATTTCCCCCGTGTTTCTTTTTTTTGATTGTTTTTCTTTTTTTAAAAAATGAAAATGAGATGTTCTTCTGTTATACACATCAATATTAACACAAAACCATATATACAATGAATAAGAACCTATAGCAGTTAAAAATCAATCAAATAATAAACATTATTAATAACATATGTAATATAAAATTACCATTAATCACTAAAACACTGCACCAGCATCTTATAGTCTGCAAACAAACAAACAAACAAAAAAAAAAAATCAGTGAAGGATTGGATAACCACCTCCGGAAATGATTCTCCAAGCCTACTTCAATATTGATCCAGCTGTCATACTAATAGGGTCAAATTGCTGAGTCAAAAACTGACTCAAATACTGATTTGGTGCAGAAAATATCTGGATCTGTTGGCAAACATTCCATCCAGGTAAAGTCAAGGCTTGGCCAGGGCCTTAGGCTTTAAACTGGAAAGATGCCTCTTAACTAATTTTTAAAAGGAGGTTCTCAATAGTAGCAGCTAGGAGATGCTTACAGCACAGCAAAGTGTGAAAATGCATTTGTACAAAGCAAATGATGAGAAGCCTTAGGTACCAGACCAATTAAACCATTCAGCAGTTGGTTTAATCTGAAGCCTCTCCCATGGCAGCTGACCCTCAGCAATGGCACATTTTCTTGAAATTCTGGAAACAGTGAAAAATAATAAAGCTATAAAACACAAGAACTGCAGAGATTGCAACAAACAATAGCACTCCCAATGAAGTCAAGGGTGTCACAGACTGCATTCACTTCTATTCATAAGCAGGTGTTCATCAGTTTTCTATCACAGCTGTTTCAGTTGTAGTCATCTTCATTTTTCTAGGAAAATAACTATACTTTGTAGTTTTGACAAGTGTCTCCAATAAAACATAAAACAATTTAAACTAAACAATATTTAAACTTAATAAAAATTAATTACAACAAAAGGAAATAACAAAACTTAACTTTAAAAGAATATCAAAGTTATAAAACTTAAAAACATTCAAGCTTAAACATAATAAAACTTGACTTTTCTTAATTCTATTAACACTTAATCTATAGCAAATAAAAGCATAACTTAATCTTACTCTATTATTACAAAAAGGCTACTAAAAGTTTGATATATACCTTTTAAACACAATATAACAGCAACATGGATTCAGTATAAAGATTATAAAAATGTAACAAATACATCACAATTCTATGTCATCTAGCTTTGAAAATAACTCACAATAACTGCAAATGTTACTAAAAATACTTATTCATAACAGGAATTTGCCTAGTGTATGTTTAAGTTGGTTAGGATTTTAAAGTGCAGTTTTTCTAGAGAAAAATCACAACAACACAGGATTTGGCAAGTTGCCTTTCAGCTTCTGTAGCACTTTTCAGGAACATCAAGTCCAATTTTTAAACTGAAATCCAAAATCCAAATTGGTATATATGTAGTTATATGTGTGTTATATAACAAAAGGACTCACATTGAAATTACCTTATTAAAATTATGGAAAAAACAAGCAAATAGGTAATATATGTTTTAACTTAACTTTGTCTTGTGCAGTAAAGTTCTCTTAACTAATTATTTTTTAAACCATAAATCTCTTTTGTAGATAACATTAATTGGAAGGTTTTCTTAGTAGCTGTAAATCATACCATATTTTAACCTTGGGTTTCAAAACCAATTATTGCAAGACAACTTCTGTTAATATTCACCTTAAAGACCTTTTTTTGAAAAGGGGCTTTTTTTAAACTTTCAAAGAATCACAATAATTTCTCTAGTAAAACTCTAAAAATTGCGACTGCATATACCCATAATTAGTTAAAACACAAAATTACCTCTAAAAGGGTATATAAAAACAGTTTTAAAAAAACCAATGAATCATGACTGCTTAACAAACTGGGTGCTATCCTGGTGCTTTTTCTTAGAGAGGGAGCAGAGGGGTGGACCGCCCAGCCTGTTGCTGCTGCTCTCTGCTGCTGTTATCTTTCTTCACATTCTCCACATACTCTCGCAGAGAGGAAAAACGGAGAGAAAGAAAAAAACCTCACAAAGTTAACTTTAACAAATGGAGTTGTTTCTCTCAATTTCTCTCTCATTGTTTGCAGATAGAGGAAAAAGGGCACAATTTTACAAAAGCAGGCAATGTTACACAAAAAGTCTCTTGGGGCCAGATGGTAACAATGGTGAGCATTGCAGCTTATCAACTTCTAATTATAGTGATGAATTTCAAACTAGATGACATATAGTTTGCAATTTTCTGGCTATTTTGTCTCTCTTTGAAGCTGTCTGAGCCACCTGTTTCTGCTCAACTGCTTCTGTAATTGTTCAGCGTGGCCTTGGAACTTTTTCTTGCACTGCCTCTGCCCCCAGGGTGCCTTTGTTCTCTGCGCACACCTCAGTGCTCCCCTATGTCCCCCTGGTTCGGGTGGAATCTAAATCTGGCTTTTCTTCTTCCATGGCAGTAAAATTGGAACTTAAGTAAGATTGTAATGTTAACGGTGTGTCCAAAAGTGAAGCAAATAGTTCAGGACGTATCACATCCTGCTATTGCTGAACAGATTCTGTTCATTGTTTCAGCGTTTGCTGTGGAATTTTTTCTCATTATTTTCTTCTCTGACTCTCCCTCTCTCTCTCCAAGGGCAGCATAGACAGGAATGTTTGCCCAGCAGTGGGAGGTAAAGACAGCTGCTGTGATGCAGGTAGAGTTACAGGGCTCACAGCCTCAGCATATCTTGCTTTTCTGTTTTTTAAGATATTAATTACAATCTGCCAAGTTGGACTGAGATACGGAGTGTCCTTGCTCTTTTCTGTGATTGCCGTTTCCCATATCAGAGCCCTTAAATCCGTCCATGTCTTAACTGCAAAAAGCAGTGGGGGCACTCCTAAATGCCCATGGTTTTTAGCCCATATAATGAGCTTTTCTAGGTCCTTTTCCCTGACTGCTTCGCTTTGTTTAATGATAATGCTAAGAAGCAGTTTTTAGCTGACGCAGACTCCACATCCATTTGTCATGCAACCACGGCAGGGGCAGGGTTGCGACCCTTCTCTTACTCCTCCGCCTTCAGACTCCCCCAGCGACCTGCCTCCTTTTCCTGCGGGTCGCCTATCTGGTACCAATCCAAGGCAGCATCTATCTGCACTCAGATCTGCTCCACCAACCTCAGTCCAAGGCCTCGTCCCACTGTGTGTGGACCTGTCGAAGCCCTCCTGCCCTCAGGGTCCCGTTCGAAGTGCCAAATATTGAGAGACCGCCAGCTATTCACAACTCTTCACAGAAGTAAAAGTGAATGCTGTTTATTTCTATCTTTAGCACACCTTATATAGGGTTCTACAGCGTCTGTGGGCTAAGCAAGTTACTATTGGCTAAGACACACAGGTTTACATTTTTTCTCCTGTACACAAGGATGTTGTTTTGCTTTACTCTCTCTTCTGCAGGAAGGTTTCAAAGACTTTAGCCTTCAATATCATGACTTATTTCAAAGACTGGTTTGTGCAGACAGGCCTTTACTAATATATAAAATATTATCAACACCTAATCACTTTTCAGACTTGCTGATAACTTTCTTAAATTTGGGATAATAAAAATATCTAGATGATCTATTAATTTGCACTGTGGCCAGATATGTAAATTTTTCATTCAGTTTGTCTGGGGTGTTTTGCTTGTTTCACTTTGGCTTGAAATTTTTTGGCTTTTTTGGACATGAGAACATACAGATTTTTTGGACATACACTGAAACATCAATAAAGCATCATAGATACAAATAGCTTCAGTGTCCTTAACCTGATTCCCTTTGTGAAGAAGGGTTAAATATTAATTGGTGTAGCAAATAGAGTTGGGAAGACTCTAAGCCCAGTGGCCCTGTGGTTTTCTGGGAGATAAGGAGGCATCCATCCCCTCATCTGCGCTGTTCAACACTTTCTTTCAATTAAGGAGTCAGTAGAGCAGCATAGAAAGCTGTGTTTCTCTGCAAAGAATCTGATACCTAGTGCAGTGGTCTGTGAATTCATTTTCTCCTTTTCTTGGCTCAGTAATTATTTATTAGTAATTTATTTCATCCGTGTGAAATGGTTTAGTTTTGGTAGAAAAGATTGAAACCACTGCCTTTCTGACCTCAGTCTGTCCTGTATCTGGATGTTTAAACATTTCCTGTGGTAGGTGGCAGCTTCAATAAGAGGAAGGATGGAACTGAGCTCCTCTGCTATATATTCTGCCACTGGTTTAATGCTTGCAGTAAGAGGGACAAGAAGGTAAGACAGAACATCCCCACTGTCTTTTCTTTCTCTGACCCTCTTCCACCAGATACATTTTCTGATTTGGAAGCATGTTGCAAATATGGGTCCTGAAAAAGAAGTGTGTTCCAGAGAGCCTGGTTTGGCCAGAGCTGAATTTAGAAACACAGTCACTTTCTGATGGACCCTGTCAGGACCTATGTAGCTCTTGGAAACACTTTAAGCAGAATTTTACCTGCATGAAGACTGTTAATATGGAAAATTCAGGTCCTGTGGATTTTTAACTGACTTTGCAATTGAGTAGTAGCTGAGGGGGAGCATCTGTGTGGATTTGGTTTGGGTATTTGAACCTCATTTCTCTGCTAAGAGAGCTCCTATCTCTGCCTGCTCTAGAGGGAAGAGGAAAATGAGACAGCAGTGTCAAGTCTGGCATTGGTTCTATAGTGCACAATAAACTGGACTCTAGTGTGGGGCAGGTAGGTGGGTTGTGGGGTGGTGTACACTAAAATAACAATGTACTTCTTTAGTTGCTATCGTTAAATGTAGTTTTAATCTATTTGCAAATTTCTTAGGCAAGAGAGGAGAGATTTTATTGAAGCTTCAGGGATGGAAGTCAGCCTGAACTTAGTTATTAATTGACCAGGGAGGGATGTAACTAGTTTGTATGGGCTAGAGTTACTTTGGAGGGAAGACTAAAAGCAGACGCTGCTTATGAAGTAAGGAATTAGGAAAAATGTCTTCACTTGAAGCATTGGTTAAGCATTGGAACAAGCCCCCTAGGAAAATGGTGGAGTCACCGTCTGTAGAACTGCTAAAAAAAAAAATAGATGTGGTACATAAACATACAAACATAAACATATGGTTTAGTGGGTAAGTATAGTGGCTTAGTGGGTGGTATTTTTTTGAAGATTGGATTTGATGATCTTGGAGGCCTTTTACAGCCTTAGTGATCTGGGTTTCTATAGCTTGAGAAAGGCTGTTTAACTGTAATACAGAGATGAGTCCAGTGTGCACAAAGAGTGAAGAAATACACTTGTTTTTCCTGTACAGCTTGAGCAAAACCTTCACAAAGTTAGAAGGGCACAGTCAAACAGGAAGAACTGAGCAGGAATTCCCTTTGACTCATTTGACATATCAAGTAGAGAAATGATTGGAAAATATTCATACTAAACACAGATCTTGTTGTGACCATTTCATTAAATGCTTGTACATTTCCTTTTGGAATAGGAGTGCCGAGCTGAATTATCTGTTTTATCGTAACAGCTATCAAGCAAATAGGCAGATGCTGATTATGTATACAAGAAAAGGCTTGAAAATATTAAAAAAATAAGTGGAATTCATTGTCTGATTTTTTTTTTTTATTGATTTCTAGTTAGGTTTAGTATAAAACTGGTTGGGGCATGATGAGTTATTTGTATTTCATGAAAAGTTAATATTAATTCATGCATTACATGTGGTACATGTGAACGGTAGAGAAGCGTAGTAATGCATCTGAACAGCTTGGGCCATGATGTGCTCCAACCAAACTGTATTTAGAGTTTATTATCAGACCCTCTGGAATTTCTCAAGGTTGCTGAGATATAAGCTGTTCTAAAAATTAGAAAGAAGAGGCTGGAAAGCAGGAAAACAGGAGCCAGATAACAGAGGGTGGTGGAACACCTGGACTGTGACCAACCCTGTGCCCCAAGGGGTGCGTGCAGAGCACATGGACAGGATAGGGGCACCAATGACAAATGTGTAATTGCATGAACAGTAGTTTTAGAATGTATAATTAAGTGCATAATGTAAACAGTAAATAGCTTCTGTGAAATCATACTGATTTGTTGTCCAGAGGTTCTATCTCCTGCGGAGAAGGGAAATATAACCTTGTTCTATTAGCAGACTGCTGTTTGGAAATTTAGAGTGCCAGCTATCTGACATTTTCTCTGCTTTATCCCACAACAACTCATGTTTGTAACCTTCCCTACAGAAAATAATATGATGTACTCTGTTCCCCCTGCACTTTTCAAGGCCACTGTAAGACAGCAGAAGCCAAGTGGAAAAGTTTTGAGTAGTGTTACTGCCCTTGCCCTCTAAATGAGAGATCATACACAAGTGAATTCATTCAGACTTCTTATTTAAATTTTTTTTTTATATTTTTTTAAATTTTTTTTTATATATTCTTTTGCCTAATTTATAGAAAACTAGTTTTAAGATTTTATTTTCTGGGGCAATGTGGAGTGTCAGGATATTTAGTGAGGCAACTGGACCAGACAGACACTGGAGAACATGTAATATATAACATAGATTCTGGACAACAGAGGAGAAGATTTATCCCCAAATACTGCCACAGCCACTCTACATAGCTTAAATTTGTGTAAGACTTCTATAAAATGTGGCAGCTTGTATCTCCTGATACATGTTACCATCTATTTCTCCAAGGCTATATTGTTCTGTTCTACTGTCCTTATCTGAGTAAAATACTGCACTATTCTACCGTTCTAATCAGAATCATGTGTTATGCTGGGATTCAGGATTTTTAATACCCCATATTTATAACACAGCCTGTGCTTGAAAGATATAAATTAAGAAAACCCTTTGAAGACATGTTAAGAAAATATTTACTTCTCTAAGAAGCCAGTCTGTATGAGGAAAAATGTGGCAGGACTTGGGTTGGCTAAACATTAAATTGATGATTGTGCAGGTATTTCTGACCTCTGTAACAACTGAAATTGCTGTATTTATAATTGCACAACAGTCTGTTTTATAAATAATATCCTGAGATTTCTTGATGTTACATCTATTTGCTTACTCTTTCATTACCAGGCTGTTATGCACTTATGGAAATACAGACAATTTTTCCTAGCAAAAAAGGCTTCCTTTAAAAATGACCTCACCAGGGAATTATGAGCAAAAGTTACAGGAAAAAGTATTATTTATTTTAAATATGTCATACCTATCTTTTTGAAACAGCATTAAATTGTAGGAGCTAGTAAGGTGTAGACATGCCTTCTGAGCCTGTGAGAGTTTCAGCCTGTCAGGGGAAAAGTTCCTGGGAACAGTTTTCTCTCCAGGATTGTTTTATTGTAAATAGACTGTATTTCTCAAAACAATACTGAACAGATGTTCTTGCTGTATTCTCTCTTATCCCACCAATGGGATGAGAGAGATGTTGTTCCTTCTACCAATCGGGTGACCTGATCAAAGAAAAGATATAAAGGTTGACAAAACCCCAAAATAAATTCTTTAGCCTCACGAAGCAGTGTGTGTATCCGATTACCTGAGGAACCCTCAATACATCATGTCCTTCAGCAACAGTAAGGTTAAACTGACTTTGTTTTGAATATTTTCCATGCATAATATGCACATTACTTTTTGGTTGCATTGTAAATTCAGATTTTTAGTAAATATGAAAAAGTGTTTTTTTTAAGTTTTCATTCACACTCCACATGGATTTCATTTATGCAGCAGTGTAGCTTTCAGTGAGAATGGCTTTCTACAGCTATAATAGTGTAATAATATAGTATAATTAGTGTAGGCTTATGTTCCGTTTTGACCATCTTCCTCAGAGGAACAGGTAACATCAGGTATTAGTCTTTGGAATGACAATCAAGAAGAGGGTATGTTTATTCACATGCATTATTCAAAACAGAAAAGAACAATTGCAACCCAAGTCATCTGTGCCCTGAACAATTACTGTATTCAGATATGTTCAGAAGTATTCTGTTTGTAGAGTGCTGTCTGTATATTCACTACTGTTGCAACTACCAGAAGTAGTGGTCAGCTGGCTCATGGGAAAGGAAGAAATTAAGTGGGAAACAAGAAGGCTGTATTGTCAGGCAAATGTTTTTAATTTTTTTTTATTTAAACAAGACTCAGCAGTGTGTCTGGAATGTAAACCCCATGACAATAGCAGAAACTGCTTTGCGATGTATGTAATGATGTTCAGAAACCTGTTCTTAGGTGAAAGCATCTTTCTCATGCATTTGTGACCTATGATTAAGGAAGTAGTAAATGAACCAGTAGGATGACTGTTACCTAAAACTCTGGTTCAACTGATCACATCTTGTGGTGGCCTACAGCAGTCCTGGAGGCCTCACAGTTATAAATAATCCCAACTTTGTAACTGAAATGTTATAACCTTGCTTATGTAACTGGACCAGTAAGGCCCAATGGAGAGCAGACTCAGACTATTGGGAATTTGGGCTGATATTGGCTGGTTGGCCAGATAGTGACTAGCTTGACCAATGAGGATTGGCCATGCATGCCCTCTGATCTATGTAAGCAGAAGAGGTCTCAATAAAGTTGGCTGTTTCTGCATGACCTTTGGGTGTGTTTGTTGCTGTCCTGCCTCTGACACATCATTGCAATGTCTGGTGAACACTGAAGTGATTTCAACACGCTGCCGCATGTAGTGTGGAGGAGGCAGGAAGGTGGCAGGAAGGCAGCAGGAACAACTGCCTGCAGTGTGCAGAGCTGCTACCCGTGGCATGTACAGCCACAGAACCCCGGCAAAGACAGCGTGTAGAGCTGCTACCTGCAGTGTATAGAGCTGCAGAAGACAGCGTGGAGAGATGTATCTGGGTCTTGAGCCCCTCTTTCTTTGAGGAGTTAAGAAGAAGCTGCTGGGATGGGAGCATGGGGATCTACATTTCCAGGTGTGGACACCTTTGCTAAAGAAACACGGTATAAAGTATGACAACCGGGCTCTAATTGCCCTGCTAAAGTGCAAAAGCCACAAACTGCATGTGACTGAAGGGGTCACTTTAGATTTTAAAACATGGGACCAGGCTGGCAGGCTCATACTTCAGGCAGTGTCCATTGGAAATAAGGCTGCTGTCGACATTATTAAGCCATGGAGACTCATAATGGACCTGCTAAGGCAGCTATAGAAAGAACAGAAGGTGAGGGTGGTGGAGGGGGCACTACAGATGCCTTCTGGGATGGGTGAAGAGAATCAGGCATTTGGAGAACTGGCAGAAGGCATGGCCACTGCTCCAGGCACTCAGGGGAGCAAAATGGCCATGAGACCAAGCTGCCATGCCATGCCAGGACACCTCACCTGTGGAGTGCCCTGTGGCTGCGTGGGACCAAACCGCCATGTCATGCTGAGACACCTCACCTGTAGAGCACCCTGGGGCCACTACAGACTGCCTTGTTGCCAGAAGGTACAGACAGCAGGACCCACCCCAGCTGAGCCCAGCCACCCTGGAGTGGAATCTAACAATGGAACAGCTGTGCCTAGCACCAGAGCCAATTTGTGGGCAGATCCTGGAAATACATCACCACAGGTGCCTGGATACCCAGTGAACATCATACCTGGAAGCAGCAGCAGACCACAGGGTCCAAAAGTTGCTGCTCCCACCACGGTGCACATACCACTGCTACTGGGGCTGGAGTCACCTGTGGAACACCCACCAGTTAGGGGCACCAAAAGCCAGAGCCACCTTTTTTCTGCAGACCCCCAAGACAAAGCCACCATCAATACAATACCAACAGCCATGCCTGATCCAGTCAACATTTGTCACCAGGTAAAGCTAGCAGAGATAGCAAATGGGGATTATGAAGCTGCAGAAGTGATTGATGTGCCATTATTGGGAAGTCAGGAACCTGAGTATGGCACAATTGAAGCATACTCAGTAATATAAATAGTGGAAAAACACCAGATAATTACACACCTTTTCAGTGGCCAGTTTCTTCAGAACTGCATCAGCTTGTAGCCAAGTATGGCCTGGGCTCACCTGTTCTTGCCAATATGCTGTGGTTTTTAACAACAAAGGAGGTTACTCCCTTTGATATTAAACAGCTTGCCAAACTAAGCTTTACAACAGTCCAATATAGAGACCACTCTGAGTCAGCATGGTGACGCTATGCAGAGAAACAGGAACAAAGAAACCTAAAGGTCCCCTGAGAAGACCCACGTTATGAGGTAGGGTTCTCTCAGCTTTTAGGAATACCACCATTACCTTGCCCTCAACTCTAAGCCAGGCTAGATCCACTAGTGCTGGCACAAATAAAGGATTTGGGGATGCAAGCATTGTTTAAGGTAATGAACATGGCAAATCCAACCCAGACCTACTCAAAGATCAGGCAGGGAATTAACAAGCCATATCTACAGTTCATAGAAAGACTGAAAGATGCAATGGGGAAAAAATTATCAACATTAAGGTCAGAAACCAATTAATTTTGCAATTGGCCAAGGACAATGCTAATGAGGACTGTCGAAGGGTCATACAACTGTTGCCAAATAAGAACCCATCTTGGATGAAATGATAAATGCCTGTGTCAAGGTGGGATCTGAACCCCATAATGCATCCTTGTTAGAAAATTACATTATTGCTGCAGTAAAATTGACATTGCAGTGCTACCAATGGGGACAACAAGGCCACTTAAGAGCAAACTGCCCCTGCAAGATAGGGACATTTCAAGAACAGGGAAATGCCAACATACACTGTAGCTGGTGTGGGAAACTTGGTCATATGGCCAGACAATGCAAATGCAAACTTTATACTAGCAGACCTTCCTTTAAGGACCAGAGAAACAGAAGACCCAGCTCAAAGGGGAGGTGCACAATGATACAAGCATCTTCCCACACTCCTGTCAGTGCCTATGCAACCAGCTCACATGAAGGACCAGAGGAGCAACTGGAATGAATGTTTCCACATCCATCTTAACCACAAGCATTTTAAAGGTATACAAGGTCCCTCTCAAGGCCCACTGGCCCATCAGGAGATGACTGAGTGCACTGTTGATCAGAAGATCCAATGCTACTCTACAAGGTATTTTTGTGCACCCTGACATTATTAATGCAGATTTCACCGGGCAGATACATGCTTTGGTTGCAATGCCTATTCCACCTGTGACAATCCCTGTGAAAACACAAATCGCCCAACTCATCCCTTTTAAGTCTCTTGTCCCCAAAACAGAGCCTAGAGAGCGAGGAAACCGAGGCTCTGGATCCACTAGAGACCACCAGGTGTGCTGGACTCAGGTCATAAGTGATCAAAGACCAAATATGGTATGCACTGTTACAATGCCTCAGGTGAGGCCCTCGTAAATAAGGGTCAGCAGGATGGCTGACACAGGGGCAGATGTCACCATCACCTCTGCCCACACCTGGCCATTATCATGGTCCACCACAGCTGTAGGAGCTGCTGTTGCTGGACTTGGGGAGACCAGACAGAGCTGCTTGAGCAGCAAATGTGTGTTGGTCAAAAATCCCAAAGGTCAAACAGCGACCATCCAACCATACATTACTGCAGCACGACTCAACCTGTGGGGGAGGGATATTCTTTCTGCATGGGGAGTCTGGGTAGGAACAGATTTTTGATGGGGGCCACTGTTTTAAAGGGCATGAAATGTCCCACACAAGCTCTGAAATGGCTCACCACTCAGCCTGGGTGGGTACCACAGTGGTCCCTAGAAAAGGAGAAACTACACACCCTCAAAACTTTTGTACAAGAGCAACTGGTTCATGTGGTCATGGAAAGCACGGGAGCTCTACAACCAGGCATGCCATCCCCTACAATGATTCCTGTCAATTGGACATTCTGATTGTCTATCTAAAGGATTGTTTCTTTACTGTTCCTCTCCATTCAGATGATACCCCAAAGTTTGCTTTTACTGTGCCATCCATTAATGACGCTATAGCAGTGGAGCACTATCAATAGAATGTTCTGCCACAAGGAATGAAAAACAGCCCCACAATTTGTCAGTGATATGTTGCTCAGGCATTATCATCAATCAGAGAACAATTTCCAGGGGCATACTGCTACCATTATATGGATGATAGTTTAATAGCAACTCCAACCAAAAAACATCTTTCATTAATCTAACCTAGCCTGATGCAAGCATTAAAAACATTTGGGCTGCAAGTGGCACCAGAAAAAGTGCAACAGCAATCACCCTAGAAATATCTTGGATTCGAAATCATAGATCAGACTGTACAACCACAAACAATTTGACTCTCAACAGAAATTCAAATTAAACAAGGTGCAAAATCTTTTGGTTATTAAAATTGGATCAGACCTGATGCTGCTCCTGGCCGCACTGGAGCTCTGGGCTAGCTCTATGGTGCCACTCTGGCACAGGCAGTCACCAGGAGTGGGGAACTGCAGGGGAAAGGTGAACCCACTGCAGAACCTTCAGAGCGCCAAATCCCACGGAGCTCTGCCAACTCAGGCGTCGTGGGTGATGGTAAAAGGATGGAGGAGACTTACTCAGCTGTAATTCCCAGGAACAGGTTTATTTAGAAGAGGGGAGGAACACAAGGGTCTGGGCTGGGAGAAATCAGGACCAAAGAGAGCCCCGAGCACCTCTGTGCACAGGGTTTTATCTCAGGGGTGGGTACAGTCCAGGGTCCAATGGCAGCTCGCAGAGGGAGAGGTAAGGGGAGGAGGTTACAATATCAGGAACCAATGGGGATACAAAGAAGGCGGGAACAACCAATAATGTGTCGAGGAAGGGATGATATACATAGAAGGAGCTGGAAGGAGAGGTGGGGTTTACAATGATGGATGGGGAGATGGGGCAGGGTAGAGGTGATTGACCAGGAACATTCAAGAAAACTGGGAGGGGTTCACAGACAACTGGAACCAACCAAAGCAGTAAATGGGGGGAAACCAGGAACATACCAAACAGACAAAACACCAACAACTTTAACAGAACTGAATGAACATACATCAACACAGACTGTATCTAGGATTGACTACATCACAATTGGCATCCTTATTTCATATTCTAAAAAGTGATCCCAATCTGAATGCTCCAAAAATTTAACACCAGAAGCAAAAGCTGCTCTTGAAATAGTAGAGCAGGCTGTCACAAAAAAACAAGTTCACTGGATATACCCTGAAATATATACTATTGTGTTTATTTTCATCATTCATTTCCATCCTACAGCTATTATAGGGCAATGGGATACACATGTGGTCTGACCCTTTGCATGTCTCAGAGTGGGTGTTTCTACCCCATCAACCTAAAAATATGGCACCTACCATCTCTGAGTTGATCGGTCAACTAATTAAATGCCATCAATGATGTTTACAATTGGCTGCAAAGAATCCGTCCAAAATTATACCTGTGACTTAGGAAGAATTCAAATGGTGCTATGCCAACAGCACATCTTTACAAAGTGCTTTACAAAATTTCTCAGGACAGATTAGCTACCACCTACCAAGTCACAAATTTTTGCACTTAAGTGGGACTAACTGAAATATCCTTAAAACCATTGAACAGTTGTATACCCCTAAAGGATATCACTGTATTTACCAGCGGGTCTGGGAAAATGAGAAAATCTGTTGTGACATGGAACTGGAAGGTTTTGAAAATGGCTCACCTTAGGATGTTGAGCTATGTGCAGTAGCTATGACCTTTCAGTGTTTTCCAGACACTGCTCTAAATATTTTTCACTGACTCAGCCTGTGTTGTGAATATAACACAAAGACTGGACTGAGCCCTGCTCAAGGAGATTAAAAATGCATGATTATTCAGCATATTAAAAGGTATGTGGCATAACATCCAGGCCAGAGAATGTCCCTACTGTATTTTACATGTTAGAAGTCACACAAATCTACCAGGCTTAATTGCAGAGGGCAATGCCCGAACAGATTGTCTAGCAAGCCCTGCTTGGACAGCACCAGAACTGGACATGCGTCCACAAGCAAAGTGTCAGGAAAATTAATCCACAAACACCAGAGGTTTATGTCCAAAAAGGAGACAGAGGAGTCCTTTTACTTTATTCAAATAAAGGGAGAGGCCATGGGGCATTCCCCTGGGGTCTCTCAAATTTTTGGAGGGCGCAGCCTCCTTTTTATCCTAATTCCCGGCTGCTTGTCCCTTCTCTCTTTCCCCATAGGCTGAGGTATTTGAGAGGTACAGACTTCCTGGAACGCCTGATACCTGGGATACCTTCCCCCCCTGCCCCAACCAATGCATAATCCCTTCTTAATTCTTAACTTTTATGGAATTCATAGTGTTCTTTCAGTGCCTCTTTGATCTTTCAGTGGAATCTATCCCATTGTTTCTGTTGTCTGTCACTGATAGCTGCATCTTATCAGCAGACCCACAGCTTGTTTGTAAAGAAAACCGGTCATTCCTCTCAATCCCTCCTCTTTTAATTTTTGTTAATAATTGTCTTTACAAACTTTAGTTACCATTGACTTAATTTCTTTTCCTTGGGTCCTTTTTGGCCTTTAAATTATTTGCAGTGGCATCACTCTCGGCCCTTTTGTAGCCATTTCTGGGTCAGTAGGCACGGCTACTACCTACATTCTTTTGATCACATGTTGAATGAGTTGTATTAAGCAAGGGATCATGCATAGTAAAAAGATTAGAGTTGTTACAACACATAAGAGGAAAAAAAGCATCTGTTTAACTCATAGGCCACCAGGTAACTATGAAAACATGTCTTATTCCTATCCTTTCTACCTTTGCACTGATACATGAGCTAACTTTCTTATTTTTCCACTTGCAATTACATCCCAGATCTGTTCTATTAGATCGGGACCAGAACCTACTGAAAAGGGGTTCGAGTTCTACTCAGGTGTTGCTATTTTTACACTGATAGTCTTGGACTACCTGTGTCTTACTTGTGGAATTATCCCGGGGGCAACTTAAAAATAAGGGGTCAAAAAACTTATCCTTCCCCACTGCTTTGCAGCCTTCAAAATCTTTTTTTTTTGTAATTAAGGAAGGAACACCTTACCCAGCTACCATTAGTGAGCTTAATATGCATTTGATTTCATCTGCCTCGATATCTGGAACAGTCATAAGGAGGGCAGTTGGGGGTCCAAGAATCTAAACTCAAAGATAAAGTCCAGTCACAAACGTTCTTTTCTACATATGTGCTTTCTGTTCTATTAGACAATATATGCCTCTTTCAGAAGAATGAAGCTGCCATGGACTTTGTTCTTTGTCCCAAAATCCTGTTCCATTATGGACTTCACACAAGGTGCTAACTCACCATTTAGGCTCGACTGGGCTGGCCACCCATGGCCAGTTTTCAGATCTCCGTGGCCCTCTGCAGACCCAACAATTTCTAAGGTTAAAGGTTTTTCTACTTCTTCTCTTAAGGTTAAAAAATTATTTTCCCACGTTAGACACTAACTTAACTGAAAATATAAAGGTAAAATTATTAAGAGAAACATTCTAATAGTGTAATAATCTAATTTCTTAACCTAATTTTCACTTTCACGTTGTCTTCTACACCACCTGTGGCGAGTGAAGGCACAGAAACGGCTTAACATAAAGAAAGCAATGACAGCATGGATTGCCCCCCAGTGTCTGGAGATCTGAGAGTAGGGATGCCCATACAGACTATTTCAGCAGTCAGTCTGTGGGTAGGCACTCAGGGCTTCCCCTAATGTCGACACACGGCTGATGTTCCAGTTCACTCCTGCAGAGTGTCAGTCGTGGCTTCCCATCCTTCTCCTCCATCTGAGATGTCCAAATCTCTGGAGCTTTAGAGACCTTGACCTGAGTGTGATGGGTCCACCTGTGTTCAGCTGTCTTGACGGCTGTTTCTGTGATTAGCAACACTTGGAAATGTCCACGCCACTTTGCCATCAGTGGTGCTTTTTTCCACTCTTTAATTAGGACTCAGTCTCTTGGTTCTCACTTGTCCAAAGGCAGGGTCTGTGCCAGCTGAGTTTCCTGTTGAAGAGATTTCATAAGAGACAGTATGCAGGCCACAAATTGTTCTAAATATACATCACTTTACTCCTGCCCCAGGCCGAGAATTACAAGGATAAGGAATTCCAAACATCAGTTCGAAGGGGATAGCTGAATACTTCTCTGGGGTCTGGCTTTCTTGCCAAAGTCAGTGTCAAGACCTGCACCCATGGCATATCAGTTTTTATCACTAGTTTTAGAAGGTGTTTCTTTATTTCCCCATTCATCTTTTCAACTCAGCCTGATCTTGTTCCAAAAAAGACTTTAATAACTGACCCTGAAGTTGCGGAAACGCCTGGGAGCACTTCTGGTTACTTATAACTGACATACTATTAATAAAAGATATTTATATCTTGCCACCAGGGGCATTCCAGTGAAACCTACTTGGTATCTCTGGAAGGGAGGGTACCTACCAAAGCCTTCTCCCTCAGGCAAGTTTCTTTGTAACTCTGTTATTTGTTTTAGCACAAATCAAACAAACCCTAAAAGCTTGCTTTGCCAAAGCAAAAAGACTCACAGCAGCACACGTCTTGAGGAAGGCCTCTGTCATCCCTCGGGAGCCTCGGCACTTCCCCCATGAAGCTGCTTCCACAACTGCAAGGCCATAGCTCTCAGCATCTACTGCTCACCATCCCCTGCAAACTAACCACCTCCCTTTCCCTCTGCCCCACTCTCCACAACTATCTCAAGGTCCTCCAGTGGAAAAGACAACCTTTCTGGCAAGGGGGCAGCTACCGGGAGCAAGGGAAGTATCCCAGAAACCTCTGGCAACAATGCAGCTTTTTGAGATTCTCCATCAGCCAGTCTGCTTCTCATTGCCTCTTCTGAGCACCTTGCCTGGTGCCTTTTAATGTGCATCATTGCTACCTCTTTTGGCAAATTCACCACCTCCAATAGGCGGGAGATTAAATTCTCATGAGCCAATGTCTTTCTTTTGCAGGTTAATAAACCTCTTTCTTCCCACAGTTTCTCAAATGCATGTATCACCTCATATGCATATTTAGAATCAGTAAAAACATTTACTGTCTTGTCTTGGTATAATTCACAGGCTCTCACAAGCACATACAGCTCTGCTGTCTGAGCTGACCATGTGGGTGGTAACCTCTCTTCTTTCTTTAGTTGCTTCTCATTCACAATAGAGTATCTGGTAAATAGTCTTCCTTCTATCACCCTTGAAGACCCATCAATAAACACATTTTCCCCCTCAGGCCATGGAATATCTTGAAAATCATTCCTTGCTCTAGTCTGCAGATCTATTACTTGAATACTGTCATGGAATTTGCCTTGGCTCTCCTCTTCAGGGCCATTCAAACAGGAGGCTGGGTTAAAACCTTCCCCGCTTTTAAATTCTAAATCCTCCTGTTCTAATAAAAAAGACTCATATTGCAATAACTGAGAGCTGGTCATCCACTTAGAGGCTCTCTCAGTTAACAAAGCTTTAATCTGGTGTGAAACTTTAACAGTCAGATAACCCCCCCTTGTCAGCTTTCGGGCCTCAGCCACCATTAGAGCTGTGGCTGCACAGTTCTGCAGACAATGGGGCCAGCCTCTGGCCACCGGGTCTAACAGTTTTGAAAAATAGGCAACAGGTCTCTGTTTTCCCCCATGCTCTTGAACCAATTTTTTTTTTTTTTTTTTAAAGCTTTGCTCTCCTTCTGGTGTCTATACCACAACATTAGGACTGTCTTGTGTTAAAAAGCCATATAAAGGTCTGGCCACAACAGAAAAGTCTTCTATCCATACTCGGCAGTATCTCACCAACCTCAAAAACTCTCCTAACTCCCTTTTTGTTTGGGGTAATGGTACTTGTAGAATTCCTTGTATTCTTTCTGGATCCATACAACGTAACCCTCCAGTTAAAATATGTCCCAAATATTTGACCTTTTTCTCTACCAGTTGTGCTTTCTTTTCGGATACTCTAAGTCCTTTTTTTTTGGCAAGAAACTTAAGCAATTTCACAGTAGCTCTTTCAACCATCTCCTCCTGTTCCCCTGATAAAAGCAAATCATCCACATACTGCAACAACTTAACCCTTGAGGGTGGAGCATACTCTCCTAACATTTTTCTTCTGTGAAGTTTGCCCAAGCAAAACAGGTGACTTTGTATAAACATTTTAGTTTAAACAATTTAGTTTAGCAGCAAGTAATGCCACTGCTTCAAGCTAATCATATCACATTTCTTCATATTTTTTTAGTAACTAACCACTCCTCATCTCAATTTTTGCATCAAGTCCATCCTAGGCGTAGGGAGCTGATTAACAAATTAACTTCCATTAAGGAAACTCTAATATTTATAACATTTTATAACCTTTAACATTTAAAACTTTTATTAAGGAAAGAAAACAAAATACTTTCCTTTAAAGTTTTCCTATAACTTCCACAGAGCAAGTGCATGACAAATACCCAGGCCTTCCATAGGACACTATTTTCACAAGGTCACAGTTACAGAATTTGCTTTAGGTCCACAAAAAACCACAGACTGGTGGGGGTGTTCTTCACAAGATATGAGTTGCAGCATTGGCTTCATAATTGAAACTTGCCAATTCTGTCTTTTTACAACAAAACATACAAAAATCAGAGGGGTGTGGTCTCCTCCAAACTGGAGTCATTCTACACAAAACCTCATGTAGACACATGAAGTAAATTCTCAAATTAATTTACTACAATTTTTACAATTCTTTCAGAGAAAGATGTGTTCAAACTTCTGAGCCCACAGAAGAAACCACAATTCTCACAACTCCTTTGAACGATCAAAAAAATTCTTTTGACAATTTTCCCCCTCGGGGATAAAAATTAAGGTGAATCGAGAGGTCTTTGTTTTTACTAAGACACACACCTCTCCTTGATCTAGATCCACTTTAAAAGTTGACAATGGCTCTAGGTTGGTGGATATAATGAGAGCTTTTGACACTCTTAACAATCCATTTCCCTTATCTTCTGGACCTTCTCGACAATCCAGCTGGTTTTGGCTTTTTTGCAGTCATTGCTGTTTTCAGTGTCCTATGCCCTGCAGACAACACACTGATTCTTTCCCAACTGCTGTTTGGGTTGGGTCTCCCCTGCTGGGGAGAGAAAGCTTCTGCCACTTCCTTGTGGCCGATCCCATCCCCTCTGTCCCAGGGGACCCCTTGGACTTTGTGGGTTTTCCCTTTTTGGCCTGAAAATGGCCATAACCTTCACCTTTCCCCATTATGCTCACTCTGTTTACCACACACCATTTACCAGAGCCAGTCTCTGTCCTACCACATTGTCCAAACAGCTCTTCCTCGCTCCAGTGCTCCCAGCGGGCACTGCCAGCAGCACCACAGGCAGCCAGGGCGTCCTGCAGCCTCAAAGGGCCTGCAGCTGCTGCTGCCCCTGCCCAGGGCCAGTGGGGTCAGGCACTGCTCAGTGCTGAGTCCCAGCAGCCTCACAGGCCCCCAGCCAGTGCTCCTGGTCCCGCTCCTCCACTCCTGGTCTCTGCTTCAACATCTCTCTCCACATTCCGCATTAACCAATTCTGTTCCAGCACACCAACACAATCCATCCATCCCCTGTTGTCAAAGACTCTTTCTTGATTCCCCTTATTGCTCCCCTGGGTGTATATATATATATATACTGCCCCGGGTGTGGATTCTCAAGATCCCTTCTAGTTCTAGGGGGTGATATGATATGCTGCTCCCCTCCCCCTACACCACTGTTATTCTCAGGTGGAGCTGTAGGAACAGCATTTCCCTGATCCCTTTGCTCTGGAAGGTGAGGATACAGGGACCTGCAGCTGGCCCTGGGTCAGCTGGTAACACTGGAGGACAAGACGGGGGAAGTTCTGAAAAACATTTTAATCTTCACTGTTTTCTTCTTCCCCCCTTTTTCCTCTTCTCCTTTTTTTTTCTTAACATAGATTTCTCTTGTTGTTTGTTTAAACCATATCAATCCACATTCCCTTTCAATCCACCTTTTCCAATTCTCCTCTAGATAGCTTCACAGAACTCAACACAAATAAATTCTGTTTTCTAAGGTGGCCATAGAAGTCCATTTGGCAACGTATACTCTGGCCATACATAATAACAATATTTTACCATCATCTCCATAGTTACCTCTGTGTGAATACATAATCTGTCCCAAGATCTCAGCATTCTCCCCAAGGGACTCTCCGGGGGTATTATGGGATTGTCATCCCTTTTGCTGAGACCCCTTCCCAGCTGTACCCTTGCAACCCTCCATGGGTGCCTTATTTTACCTGTGCTACCCTCCATGGGTGTCTTCCCAGGCTTGCTCCCCGAAGATCCCATTTTACTCACCGGTGAAATTTTCACTGGTCCTTCCCTGTGGACTCTTCATGGACCCCCCTGGTCCGCCACTCATCTGTCTCCTGGACAGTCTCGGGAACCCAATCGATAGCCCGGTGCCAGCGGCCACCAAGGGGAGCTGATCACCAAAACTGGGCGAGGCGCACCTTCAGCTCCGCTCGCTGCCCGCCCCCCCAGATGGTGGAAATAACCCAGACTAGCCCCCAAAAATTGTCAGGAAGAGTAATCCATAAACACAAGAGGTTTATGTCCAAAAAGGAGACAGAGGAGCCCTTTTACTTTATTTGAATAAAGGGAAAGACCATGGGGCATTCCCCTGGGGTCTCTCAAATTTTTGGAGGGCGCAGCCTCCTTTTTATCCTAATTCCCGGCTGCTTGTCCCTTCTCTCTTTCCCCATAGGCTGAGGTATTTGAGAGGTACAGACTTCCTGGAACGCCTGATACCTGGGATACCTTCCCCCCCCACACCCAATGCATAATCCCTTCTTAATTCTTAACTCTTGTGGAATTGATGGTGCTCTTTCAGTGCCTCTTTGATCTTTCAGTGGAATCTATCCCATTGTTTCTGTTGTCTGTCACTGATAGCTGCATCTTATCAGCAGACCCATAGCTTGTTTGTAAAGACAAACCCATCATTCCTCTTAAAATTCTTTGCATGCTTTTTTCCATCAAGGCATGCTGTTGTGGCTGTCAGCTTTGGGAGTTCCCACTTCCCCCCCCACCCCCGTGGAGAGTGCCAGCAGTTGAAGTTTTTTCTCTCTGCCTCCCCCACTCCCTGCCTGGGACCCAGTTTACAGTTTTTGCTGGGGTTTTCCCCTCTCCTGACCTTTTTGTTTGAGTCCCTGCTGCTGCCAGAGGCATGTCGACCCCCTCCAGCCCTCTGCCCCACCACATGGATGCAGTGGGGGGCCCAAGGGGGCAGACAGAAAGCACCAGTGTTATTTCCAGCAGTCAAGGCCACTCTGCGTTTCTCCGGCCCCGACCCGGGAACACGCAGGAGACTCAGCCTTTTGGTTTCCCGAGTATAGTGCAGTGTTGCAGCTGTTTGTGCCCGTGCACTTCCAGTTCCCTGTGTTCTCTCTATAAGAGGTTAGGCAAGCACCCTCCCCATTTCCCTTCTCTCCCCCCGCATTCCCAAGTCCACCCTGTGAGCTCTCTCCTACACCCCCGTAGCTTTACTCCCTATTGTCTGGCATTTGAAGAAGTCTATGTCTATTACTTCTTATCTTATCTTGTCTAACCCTGATTTGTAGAAAGCTTGTAAGTTAGCTGGCTGTGAATAATAATTGGTTCTTTCCAAAACTCCCACCCTCCAGAAAAGTCCTGTTAAAAGAAGCAGCCCAGACCCCCAAGCCCTTTGTCTCTTCCTGACATTCCCTTTACAAGAATAAACTGTGAAATATAACCCAGGAGAGTCCCCGCTTTGGCTTCTTTACTCGGTCGATAGACTTGTGCTCAAAGTGAACTGGCATGTTCAAATTCTGATCCAAACCCAGACAACAGTTCTGGCCAAGATCCCTCCTGGCCCCAGGCCAGAGAGATAAGAAAACCTACATTTGAGCTAGCCAGAAAATTCTGGCCTGAGTCAGTGTGAGGCCCTGCAGAGATAATTTATGTTATTGAACTTGGAGGCTCGCAAGATAGTCAACTCCTGCTCCAATTGCCAAAGTCACACAACATCACCACAGTTGGGAGTTAAACCCCATGGCCTACGAGCCTTACAGATTTAGCAAACAGAGGTGACTCACATTCCAGAATTTGGAAAACTAAAATATGTGCATGTGTCAATTGCCACATTTTTTTCAGCTATATGGGCTACTGTACATTTTGCAGAAAAGAGCTGTGATACCATTGCACATTGGTGATCAGCCTTTGCCACTTTGGGTATCCCACACACAATAAAAACAGATAATGGCCCTGCTCACATTGCACACAACACTAGACAATTCCTTCAACTATGGGGCATAAAACACCACACAGGTATCCCCCATTCGCCAACAGGGCAAGCCATTCTTGAACCTGCCCATGGCACTCTAAAACATATTTTAGAAAAACAAAAAGGGAGAATGTGGGGTGAGACCCCACAGAGTAGCCAAAACTGTTTACACCTTGAACCACCTAACCATCTGTCGTGGTTTTAAACCAGTAACTAAAAAAATTACTTATTTCTTGTTGTGAGATATGGATTAGAATAAGAGCAAAACAGGCTTAAAACTTAAAAGGAATAAAGACAGTTTATTAACAAACTACAAGAATAAGAACACCAGAATAAACTTCTAGAAAACTCTTTTATCTTTCACTACTTGACCATTTCTTTGTACACATGATAATATAGATCCAAAATAAATATTCGAACTTTGGTGGTCAAAAAAAAAACCAGTCTCAATTTTTGCTAGAGTCTTTTCTTCAGTCTTTGTAGAGAATCAGAAGTCTCCTTCTGCCAATCTATGGAGTTTTAGAGTTCGCTCTTCCTGTTCCACACTACTCTGAGGTGTGCATAGGTCAGTGAGTCCAGGGATGCTATTTTAAGGATAAGGTATTCAAAGGTAGAAGTCCTCTTCATCTGTTTCTGTGAGCCTTCCTGGAAAAC
>NW_015379281.1:20758-40760 GCF_001522545.3 Parus major | reverse complement strand
AGGGGGTGTTTACAAGTTGAATTCACTTTTTAATGGTCAGATCTGCTGTCAATTCTTGGAAATGACTGATAATTGGTCAGGAGGAAGAACTCCCATCAGCCACCAGCAGCTTCAACTTCCCCTCTTTCCTCAGCTGTCTTAAAGGTAAAGCTAACCCATGACACCATCCCAGAGAAATATCAGAACCCAATGATCCTGAATAATATTCTATCTTTGCAGTTGCCTGGTGGTGCTTAATCACCTAAACCTAAGGTAATGGTAAAAAACATTATTACGAATTAGTGGGAAGGTCCACTGGACCTTGTTACATGGTGATATGGGTATGCATGTATTTCTACAAACACTGGAACACAGTGGACACCTGCCAGGTGTGTCCATCCTGCCCTATATCGTGCTTGGGACCAGAGACAATATCCTCATGATGATCCTCCAGCAGATGCTGAGAAGCAGTGACTTAAACAACTTGCACACCTGCCACACAGAGAACTGGGATTTCTTGAGATGACAAGTCTAGTTAAGGATTTTATCTATTTATGGACATGAAGGTTTTCTACATATTTAAATGTGAGGACTTGAATTGAAAATTTTGAGACAGATTATTTTTCTTGTTGGTTGTTTTTCCCACAGTTCTGAGAGTTGAAATATTTCCTGTTTTTAGAGTTAAATTGTAAATATGTAACATTTAAGCTATAAGCCTGCAACATGCCAATTTGATAAATTGTGTTGTAAGTGGTTCTGCCTGACAGCTCCCAAGAGTGAATGTTACAACTTCAAAGGTATATGAGATGCATCACCAGCTGAAAAGGGGCTGGACCTGTCAAATTGAGTTGAAGGCCTCCTTAAAGCTTTTCAATGTCTAGGTTGAGGTTTTTACACAATGCTGTGTCTTTCGTCTTGTCTGCAAGGGCCCCACAGAGAATGACAGACACTGCTTTTGTATTTAAAAACAAAAAGGGGTAACTGTGGCCTGGAGGCCTCACAGTTATAAATAATCCCAATTTTATAACTGAAATGTGATTGATTACATAATTACTAGCTTATGTAACTGGACCAGTAATGCCCATTAGAGAGCAGGCCCAGGCCATTGGGGATTCAGGCTGCTATTGGCTGGTTGGCCGGGTGGTGACTAGCTCGACCAATAAGGACTAACTAACATCCCTTCCAATCTATATAAGGAGAAGAGGTCTCAATAAAGTTGGCTGTTGCTGCATGACATGTGGGTATGTTTGTTGTTCTCCTGCCTCTGACACATCATTGTGATGACATCTGAGTGGGATATGAATATTTTCAGAATATTTTTGCTTTATGAAAAACCCTTTAATACAATTAGTGGCCATTCCTAGATGAAAGTCTTAGGCTTAGAACAAGTTAGAGTGATGTACAGACACATATTTCTCTAAGTGGGTGAGGGCAAAATATACCTAGGTCTTTTGTGCGCTTTTAAACTTTCTAATTCGTAAGACACTTAAGGCAGTTCACTGTAAATACCAAGTATCTTCTGACATGTGTTGGGTACATACCTACAACAGAGATAGGGCTGGGAACCCTTACCATTGCCTCTAACAATATGGGATTAAAACCAACCTGTCGTTTCTGAAAAAGGGTGTGGAATACTTTCTCACCCCCAGTACTTTTTTTGTAGTTCATCAGATTTATTTTTTTTTTCCTTGAATTTGCTAAACAGCATTACTATGTTTAATTTAACACAATGATATCTTTCTTGTACTCTGGGTTTGTTTTGCTTGTTTTGTGTTTTTGTACAATAGCACAAGGTTTCCCCAAGTGCTGAACTGGAAGAGTGACATTAGTAATGATGTTGAAATTGGTTATTTATGAGAATAAAGTATCTGAGTTTGAAGATGTAGCTGTAATGGATACCCTGGGAACTTTAGTGTTATTTGTCTAAATCAATGAAGGTGCATATATTTTGTTACTAAAATTGTTACAGCCATAGGAAGTGGAGAAAGTGTCTTTTAGACAAGTGAAAGAAAGCTGTATTTTAGATAAATGTGTAAAAAACCCTACATGCATAAGCATATTTTTGGAGTTTCAAAGCTGTGCCAAAAACCTAGGACTGACTAACATGCTGCTTTGTAACTGATAAAAGAGCTGAAGTGGAACTCATTTTCCTTTGCATTCTTGCAGTTCTCCTGGTTTGCATAAGTTTTGTAGTCCATCAATATTGTCATTCTCTTGATGTCATTCCTTTGATGTCATCTCTTGATTCATCTCTTGTCATCCATCAGATGATGCATATGAATGAGAGAAGCAGTATCAGATATGGTTGCAGTTCAAGGTTAGGTGTCCTTTTATTTTTTGTTGTTCTGGCCTGCCCATGGAATTTTTACCCATTAGCTGCAGAGACAACCTAACTGTGGGTATTTAGTGGGTGTTCGACAAAAGATAAAGAGTGGCCGGGCCCAGGGGGGGAAGGGAGCAGAAAAGGAGGGTGAGGACCATTTTTGGCTGGCTTTCTTCGGCTTCAGGAAAAGACATTCATTTGCTGGGTCATGGAGCTGCTGCGGTGGGGAGAAGGGAATTTTCGCCATCACCCAGATGGAGCTGCTGCTTCTTCTCCTTCTTCCCTCTTTGTTGGTGGGCCTCGAAACCCCTGTCCTGCCGGGACGTGTGGCAGCCACCGCCGCGGAGCTGCTGATCCACCTCATCCACCAGCCCAGGATCTCAGCTCATCCCTACTCTTCCAGCCAACTCTTCCTCGGAGTCCTGCAGGAGCACGGGGACTGACTGCCCGAGGGGGTTTGTGAAAACAAAGCCTCTCCATTCCGTCTCAGCTGAGAAGGCTGTCACGGGGCCCCTGGTTCTGTTTTCTTGTTAATGCTGTAGTTATTGTTGTTTTTTTGCCTGGTTATACTAGTAAAGAACTGTTATTCCTATCCTCAGATCTCTGCCTAAAGGCCCCTTGATTTCAAAATTAATAATTCGGAGGGAGGGGGTCTACATTCTTTCATCCCAAGGAAGGCTCCTGCTCTCCCTAGCAGACACCTGTCTTCTAGAACTGAGACAGTTGCAAAGTACAAAACTTTATGAAGTCAAATATAACAAAATGAGTCAGTAAAAGCTCTTTATCAATTTATTACTCAGCATGTTAAAATATACTACTTCATTGTACAAAACTCCGCATTTAATCAGCTTTCTGTGTCTAGTGGTTTTTTTAAGATAATCTTTGAAAAAGCAAATCGTGGTAAATAGATACATAGGAGCCTGACATATTGCTGCTTGGATCTCAGGGAGTCTTAATGGTGTTGTTTCACATCTACTTTCAAATCACATGGCATGTGTAGGTGTATTACTGACTGTATGTGTGGAGGAAGCCAGTCCTCTGACAGGCATCCTCCCTGGAGATCTACCCCCTAAGATAAGGCAAAACTGCCTAGCCACTGTGACTAAGCTGCGGACCCCTTCCTGCCTCAGGACCCCATGTTATCTCCCTGTTAACTATTGGTCATCTTATCCCGGTCTCAGACCATTGGTCCCCTTCCCAATTCTCCCCTTCCCTATAAAAACCCCAGCTTTTCTTCAGTTCAGTGGTTAGATCATCACTGGCCCCCTTTGCTAAAGCCTGCATTAAAGACTTTCTGTGGAACACCATTTGATCTTCACACTTCTTGTCTGCGTTGGCTGGGGTAACCCCTGAAGGGAGCTGGCTGGGCTGAACAGAGCTGATCACAGAACACAAATCACTTGTAAAAGAGCTGATCACCTAAAGCCTCTGCCTGTGCTCCTAAGGGTTACCCCCGTCTGGAGACTGCCTGGTAACCCTGGACAGGGGCTCCCCCCCGGGACAACTATCTGGGCTTGTTGCTGGCAGAAGCTGGGGGTCCGACATCATGTATGTACCTTCCTTAAATAGAGAACTCTTCCCACCCCAGCACTGAGACAGGTTTTGTGGCATATTTTCTGCATTGCTATTTCTTTTTCTGGTAAAGCATAATGACTTTGAGAAGTTGGGTATAAAATTTACTATGCTCTAAGTAAATTTAGTTTGGCATACTTTGCAAGCATACATCTGGACTATATAGCTTAGACAAAGCACTCTTAATATCTCCACTGGCTGGTTGTGCTTGTTGCAGGAAGTCTGGGTTCTGGGAGCATTTTAGTTTTCTTAGAAAAAGGAAATGCATTAAGAGTCATTCTGAATAAAGTAGATCTAATAATTAACTGAACAAATTCAGAAAAATGTGTACAAGCAGCATTTGCCACTATCCTCTGATGACTTGGTACACTATTGCTTGTGGAAAGAGAATGAGTTTAGTGCATGTGTCTGCTCCTTTGTCATTGATCTTTGGCTCAAGGCATAAAGAATGAGAGAAAAAAAGAGAAAATAAAACTGTGTCTAATCAATTCTCTTCTGCTTTCTGATTTGCAACTGTTAGTGAGATTACCTACAGCATATGGTGAGGTAGCGTCTGCCTTCCCAATTATTTTTCTCTACTTTTTTTTAATTTATGGTTTTAAATAACTTCAGGCACAAGAAGAATAGACATGAAAAACGAAACAATTCTAAGCAAAAATAATCCTTTATTTAGACGCTAGAAGAGTGTAGGAGGTGGCCTCTTTGCCCTCTCCCTACACTCACAGAATATTTTTCATGGCAGGCATATAAGGCCAATATGCAAGGTAGAAAGAATCTTTCTTGTTGCTTAGCTGCAAGCTGTCACAGCTAGTCAATATGAAGAAACCTTAAACTAGCTGAAATATAAGAGTTTTCAATCTTTTCATATAGTCAAAATGAGCCAAAGAGATCAGATTTTGTGATGGTAGAAGATTGAATCTCTTATCAGGATCAGAAAAGAGAGTTCTCCTGCCTTTCAGTGTAATCTAGGGAACTATCGTGTCCTGTTTTATACATTATACTTCTTGTAAGAACTTCTATAGTCTTCTTCCCTGTATGTTATATGAAAACAGTGTTATATGGAGTTCCCCCCATGAAAAGCTTTGTGATTAGTTTGTTAAGTGAACAGCTTTGAATGAAAAATAACTAAAATTTTACTGCAAAATAAAATATAATCTGAAAAAGCACATTTCTAAAGAGAATAGTAGTACATGAATAATTTAAGCAATTTAGCTGTTACTGTGGAGTTTGGTTTTTTTCTTGCAGTTTTGTCTTGGGTACCTGGGTCTCAGCCTCAGAATCAGAATCACAGAATGATTTGGGTTGGAAGAGATCTTAAAGATTATCAAGTTGCAACACCCCTGAGATGGGCAGGAGCACCTTTCACTAGACCAGGTTACTCAGAACCCAATCAGCCTGGCCTTGAATACTTGCAGAGATGGGGCATCCACAATTTTTCTGGGCAACCTGTTCCAGTGCTCACCACCCTCACAGCGAAGATCTTCCTCCTGGTATTTAATCTAAACCTATTCTCTTTCAAGTTTGCATTCATTTCTCTTTTTCCTGTCACTACAGGCTCTTATAAAAAGTCTTTCTCCTTCTTCCTTTAAGGGTTCTCTTTGAGGTACTAGAAGGCCACAATTAGGTCTTGGTAAAGCCTTCTCTTTTTCAGGCTGAACAATCTCAATTCTCTCAGCCTTTCCTCATAGGAGAGGTTCTCCATCCTTCTGATCAACATGATGTCCCTCCTCTGTACTCACTCCAATAGGTCCATCTCCTTCCTGTGATGGGGCCCCAGAGCTGGATGCAGCACTGAAGGTGGGATCTCACCAGAGAAGAGGGACAGAATCCCCTCCCTTGGCCTGCTGGCCATGCTGTTTTCAAGGCGGACCAGGACATGGTTGAGTCCTAGATCAGAATTTTAAAATTCATTTTCTCTTTGAATTGAAAACAAATGAGACTCTGTCATTGGTTGTACAAGGTAAGTTTGGTATGATTTATGTATTTATTTTGAAAATGGCTTTACCTTAGCAGCAAGTCATTCTTAGAGTCCCTTCAGGGATTCAGATTTTTGCAGTGAAATCCTGAGAGACAAAGCAATCTGTGCCTAGGATCATAGAGCAAATAATAGAGATGACAGCAAAAAAATACGTCCAGATTTTCAGGCATGTGTTTTAACGACTAAATCACTTCTATCCTTCAGGAAGCCAAGGAAAGTGTGGCATTTCCATTTGGTACTGAATCTGTATTCTCCCTGGCATCCTGTTGTGGTTTTAAAGCAGTAAATAAAAATTGACTAGAAAACTTACTTATTTCTTGCTGTGAGATATGGATTAGAACAAGAGCAAAACAGGCTTAAAACTTAAAAGGAATAAAGAAAGTTTATTAACAAAACTACAAGAATAAGAACACCAGAATAAACCTCCAGAAAACCCTTTTATCCCTCACTACCCACCATTCCCTTGTTCACATGCAGCATACAGACAAAAAACTTTGGAACTTTGGGGTTTAAACAGTCTCAATTCCTGCTAGAGTCTTTTAATCAGTCTTTGTAGAGAAACAGAAGTTTTCTTCTGCTAATCTATGGAGTTTTCTCATAAGAAAACTATTTCTCTTATAGCTTTCTATTTCTCTGATGCCAGCTGCCTGGAAATCTGCCATCAGTTCACTCTTCCCATTTCACATTACTCTGAGGTGTGTATGGGCCATGAGTCTAGGGATGTCATTTTTAAGGATAAGTTATTCAAAGGCAAAAGTCCTCTTCATCTGTCTCCGTGAGCTTTGCTGGAAAACAGTTTTCTCATTGTCCTCAAGGCCTCAAATCTTTGCTCCACTCTGTTCCAGCACCTCACTATATCACAATTACTCTACTTTTTGCTCAAAATCCAAACTTTGAACACTCCATTCCTCCCAATATACTCTGTCATGAATTAAAGGAGTTTATTTCAGAATATTATTGTTCATCTCCATAGCTTTAACAGAAAAATATTTCAGCTTATAAAGCATCTCCTTATTCTCTCTTCCCCATCTAAAACTTAACTCTTTTCTTCACTGTCTTCTTCATGTTGACTGTCTCTCTCTTTCTCTGTCTCTCTGGGAAAAAAGAGTAATCTGTACGTTTTATCCAGGTAGTAAAAGAATTTAAGTATTGGAAAAGCTGCAGATGTTCATAGTGTCAAGTTTCAGTCCAGCAGCAGAAACTACAAACCAAGCCAAGCTGGCCGGCTCCGTTTCTCTTCCCTCCCCCCCCCGCCTCCTCCATCCTCTGTGGCCTTGTCTGGCCTGGAGAGGGGGGGAGGGGGCCAAGACAGAGCCTTGTTACCTTGTCAGAAGCCGGAAACACAAAAAGAGAACAAGAGAGCTCTGGCTTTACATCTTAAGGCGGTGTTCACAAGTTGATCTCACTTTTCAATGGTCAAAACTGCTGTCAATTCCTAGAAATGACCGATAATTGGTCAGGAGAAAAGACTCCCATCAGCCACCAGCAGCTTCAACTTCCTTAGTTCTCAAAACGATCTTAAAGGTAAAGTCACCCCGTGACACATCCCTACATCCATATAGCATATGTCAAACCTCCAGCATTCATACTCCTCCATACTCCTGCCACTTTTATCCTGTTATTCCATATCTCAATTGGAGTTTTTCCTTTGCAGTATCCAGTACTGCTCAGTACTCTCTGCCTGTAGTGATGCAAGGGGATGCTTGGCCTTTCTTTGAACCCCTATGCTGGCTCCATGGTCAGAGAGATGTTTCTCTTCTGTCCATTGTAGGTCTTCATAACCCTTGTGTTCTCTCTCTTGCCAAGATGCAAGACTCATCTGAAGTTTTCTTGAATTCTCACATATATGTCATATCTTGTAAAAATTCAAGTCCCTCCTGATCAGCTGCTCTGCTGAATACTTATAAGACTACAAAAATTTGGCAAGAATCTAGCCAGATAATTTTTGGTTTGGTTCTTTTGTGTGTCTAAAATTTATCTTATTTAGTCTACTTCTTTCCTCTGCCCTATTCTTCCCCTTTATCTCTTTCCCTGTCTTTGTGACTTTTAAGCTTATTATTTTTTAGCTCCTGCCCATGGTGGTCTTTCCAATCTTTCATTTGGAAGCAACAATTCCTTCCAGTCAAATTACACTGAGACTAAAACCAGCTCCTGAGACTTTTTGACAAGATAAAGATTCAACAATTGATAGGCTGTCTTAATGTATAGTTCAAGAGTGAATGTATATACCATAAGTACCACTGGAACTTAATTTTCTTTTCCAGTGCAGGGGTGAGAAGGTATGTGCTATAACTCAGGCTGAAACTTGTCGCCCTGAAAACTCAGCTTCTGAGCTTGCTAACATAGTTTTCTAAGGACTTTCCCAGGACAGTAACTGTAAACATAGATATGTGTACATTCTTTCTGTTACACGTCTTCTGATGGGCATTTCTCATGGCCAGTGCAGTGAGAAAGTGTTATGCTGCTCATCCAATCCCTGGCCATGGTAAGAAGCCTATAAATCCTGGGAGGAAAAATAAACTCTGCTCTTTCCTGCACCACACCTCAACCTGTGTCCTCGTTATCTATTCATCTTCAGCGGTAACATCTGGTGAACTCCGACTTATATTGCACGTGTGTTACAGGGTACTGTCTAGCCTGTGTCTATGGATGGATTTGGGCTTTCTCTTACGGAAGGCCTGGTTATGGAGATATGGCATGCGGTGTCTGATCAAAGAGGGATTGATGTTTTGTATGCTGACTTTCAGCGAATGTGTGAGTATGGGAGAACTGAGGGGTTTTTCCCTGTGGTTGAAGCGATTTTTTTGCAGTTGGTTTGGGAGGCTTTAGGCGATTCCCTGATCGAGTCTCTGCGGGTCGGTTATGAGCCCCTGCTGCTCCGGCTGCTCGGGATCTGGCAAAGGTGCGGCTTTCTGAGGTCGGGTCCCGAGGTCGGCTCCCCCGGGATCACCGGGGCCCCCAGCAGATTGAATGGCGGCGCCGTGGGATCCGTGGGCATGACCCTGCCTCGGCCAGCGCCGCGGTGGTGTAAGCCTGAGGCGGCCTTGAAGCCTTGCCAGTGGGTTGTCGGGGGCGCCGCAGACCCAGGGTGTGTAACCCCGCCTCAGCCAGCACCCCGGAAGTGGAAGCCCGGGGCAGGGTCACCTCTTCCGTGTGCCCTTCCGGCACAGACAAAGGGGGGGGTGCCTGAACGGGGGGTGGCGCTGCCTCTGGGGGATGCCTCAGGGTCTATCCCGTGTCCCTGCTGTGGCTGGGCCGTGCCGTACCCCGCAGTGGGGGACAGGCCGGGCCCAGGCCCCACGCCGGCAGCCATGCACGCCGTTCCCCTGCAGGAGCAGCCGGCACCGCTTCTTGGACCTTTCACCCCTGAAGAAACGCTATTAGGGGCGGTTCCGAGCACTGCCCCCCCCTCGCCGGATTCGTGGGGCGTGGGGGAGGGTTCTGCGAGTGCTGCGGACGCTGGGGTGGATTCTGCCGAACCCACGCTGCCGGTTTTTCCCCCTGTGTACCCGGGCTGTCCCCTTGCAGCGGAGCAGCACGGTGCCGTGGCTTCGCAGGCTGTGCCTTTATCAGTGCCCCGGTCCCGCCTCGCGCCGGGAGCGGCCTGTGCTGAACTGCCTCCAAACAACCCCGCCTCAGGTTCCCAGGCATCACCCGAGCCTGCGGCTTGAGCTGCCCCTCCCCCATTGCCTCCTGCGGCCGCGGCAGAGCAAGGTCCTGAGCTGTTTACCACTGGCTCGGGTGGTGATGCCACGGGGGCAAAGCCAGAAGCCTCCACGGGCAGAGGGTCCCAGGCTCCTGGAGCCTCTTCAGCTGGCCTGTGGACTTTGTCCTCCTGTAAAATGACTGTGCAGCTGAGCGTATCAGGCATTCCATGTGCTTCCGAATGCTTTGATCCGGTGGGTGAGGGCTTTAGTGCTCTTCTTGTGGTGTGGTATGGATGCTAAATTCTGTACCACAGTGCCTGTACAGATTACAGGCCGCACAGCTCCTCAGGCTTGCCTGAGAAAGTAGTCTGGGAAAGACATGAGAAGGAATTAAAACAATCCTCAGGAACACAAAACAGCCTTGCAGGTGTTGTTATGTGTTCCTTGTTTTCCTTGCAGGAGAAAGTCGGGGGGGTGGTAAGCCCCACTGACCAATGATGGTAATGTAGCAGTTTACTAACCAATAAGAGTTTCCTTTCTGTACTTTCCACGTATCTGTCTATAAAGCAGGCCTGGAGCAATAAACTGAGAGATCCTCTTGTTCTGACTCCCTTGAGAGTCTGTGTCGTTCTTTCCCGCCGTTCCCAATTAGAACAACAGTGTGGTTGAATGTCACTGGCCAAGGCACCATTGCTCACCTAGGGGACGTTGGTTCGGATTTCCTGGGGTGCATTTCTGCCATGGGTTCCACACTCACCCCTCCTGTTCCTATCCCTGTGGGACCTGGATTTGCTCACTTTGTGCCTTTTCAGTTTTATGTTCACAGAGCTGAGAACCAACTGCGGGCAGATGGTGGCTTCAGGTTCCCTGGACCTCCCTGGGTTCACGGACTGCTGTTTTGACAGCCAGGGATCATCCTGAACGGGTCTGCACCTGGTCCATCCTTGGTGAGATGCTGTCAGAGACTAGCTTCCATGAGTTTTGACACTGGCATGGACATCACGATTGTCAAGTTTGCTGATGGACCCGATGCTGACACATTCAACACAAAGAAGAACTTGAGACTGACTCTTTGTTCAGCAGATTCTGTTGTCTTCTCTCATGATAGACTAGACACCATCCATGACTTGATGCAAGAACAGTTGGATCACAGTGATTTCGAGTTTCAACCAGTCCCTGGGACATTCCTGTTTCCTGTATCAAAAAGAAGTCTGGGAAATGGGGGTTGCTGTAATACCTCCAGAAAGTTAATGCTGTGATAGAAAGCATGGGGATGTTGCAGGCTAGCATGCCTTCACCTGCCATGCTTCCTGTTGATTGGCTAGTCGTCATTGTGGATCTGAAGGATTGTTTTTGCAATTCCTTTGCATCCCGATGACAGACCGAAATTAGTCTTTCTGGTGCCAGCTATCATTAATGCTGAGCCTCTACAGAGATATCAATGGAGATTTTGCCATAAGGCATGCAAAATTTGCTGGCATTTGCCGATGATATGGGGCTCTAGCCCTCTCTGGAGTTTGCAAGGAGTTTCCTGCTGCTCGTCTCTACAACCTCCCTGAAATTATTTGAGGGTCAAAAATGATTTTCAGGACAAACAGTCCTGCATTTGGAGGTGCAATTATCATTTTTGCATTCAGTGCAGACACTGCATGAATGATGTCCAAATATTAATGGACCTTTACATGGTTGTATCCCTATATGGGACTGACCACGACAGAACTGTCTCCCTTGTTTGGTCTATTAAAGGGGGACTCTGATTTTAAAGTCACCTCTGACACTGACCCCACAGGCACAGTGGATGCTGGAGGAGGTTCTGCGAGCAGTTTCTGCTCCTCAAGTATTACATTAATCTTTCCATTGATGTCGCTGTTTTGTTTTTTTGGTTTTTTTTTTTCTGGAGAGTCATGAGGCTGGATCGGCCCAATTGATAAAATTACAGGCTGCTGTCATAGCATTTCATAAGTTTTCCCAGGCACCTTTCAATTTGGCTGTGGATTCTGCCTCTGTGACCAAATTGAGAGCCATCCATAAGCAGGTGTTGATGTTGGACATTTGTTTCATTCATTTATTTTTTGGGGTTTTTGTTGTTTTTCTGGTTTTTTTGTTTGTTTTTGGGGTTTTTTTTGTAATAATGAAAGGGTGAGATAATACCCTGAAATTACAGCCTTCTGATTGTATGGAGTATTGTATTTTTCTATTATTTATATTTTTGATTGTTTATAATGTTGTTAGTTTCTTTGTTCATTTTTCTTTTTTCATTTCTTTTTGTTAAACCAAAAAGGGTGAGATGTCGCCCTGAAAACTCAGCTTCTGAGCTTGCTAACATAGTTTCCTAAGGACTTTCCCAGGACAGTAACTGTAAACATAGATATGTGTACATTCTTTCTGTTACACATCTTCTGATGGGCATTTCTCATGGCCAGTGCAGTGAGAAAGTGTTATCCTGACCATCCAATCCCTGGCCATGGTCATAAGCCTATAAATCCTGGGAGGAAAAATAAACTCTGCTCTTTCTTGCACCACACCTCAACCTGTATCCGCATGATCTATTGATCTTCAGCGGTAACAGAAACTAAACATATTAAGTCCATGGAGGGAATTTTTAAAATATTCCTCTTTTCTTTGGAACAGTATGCATGGAGCCTCAGACTGACTGTAACTGATTTTCTAGCCCTTGCTTCCAAATAACTTGAACCCTCCTAGTCTGGATTCTTTAAATTGGAGCTCTTAACATTCCTCCTCCATTATAGGTAGTGCAGATCTCTTGTCTGTGTGAGATACTCTGTAAGTCCAGCCTTCTACTCTGTACTTCAGCTGGTCTGTGTGGTGTGGTGGGTTATTTTCTCCTGCTCTTTGTAGCCTTAAGAAGACCAAACAATTCTGCAATTATTCATTGTTTTATATTATTAATTATTTTAAAATATTAATGTAAAGCCACTGTGCATTTGTGTCTGCATCTTTTTTCTGTATGTATCTATAGAATACCATATGTAGAAAAAATTTAAGTCAAGCAGCTCAACTGTTTGCTTTCCATCCTCACACTACAGTTCCTGCAGGAATGCTTGCTTGGTTGAGTGTCCCCAGGGCTTCCCATGGATCTGAAGCTGATTGTTCTTTGGAAACTAGTAGACATGCCTAGTAGTCTCTTTAAATCAAGCACTGACTATGTACTATTGTGTAGTTAACAGCCAAGGGCTAAAATTCACTAGTAGTTTACAAAAAAAGGGAATTATCGCCAGACTGATGCCTAGTCAAGCACAAATCATCCAACTTAAGAGAGACATGAAATTGATGAATGGACTCCATCATGCTCAGCAGATAAAGAACTGGCTGGACACAAAATGTTATGGTCAAGAGCTCATTGTTCATGTGGAGACTTAAGTGTCTCTCAGGGCTTGGTACTGGGGCTCATACTGTTCAACATTTTTGTCAGCAGTAGGGACAGTGGCATTGAGTGCAAGTTCGCTGACAACACCAAGCTTTGTAGTGCAGTCAACACTCTGGAGGGAAGGAATGCCATCCAGAGGGACCTGGACAGCTTAGAGAGGTGGGACTATGTAAACTCCATGAAGTTCAACAAAGCGAAGTGCAAGGTCCTACACTTAGGTTATAGCAATCCCAGACACAACTACAGGTTAAGTGGAGAATTGACTGACAGCAGCTGTGTGGAGAAAGATTTGGAGGTGATGGTTGATGAAAAACTCAACATGACCTGACAATGTGTGCTTGCAGTCCATAAAGCCAACTGAATCCTGGACTGCATGAAAAGCAGATCAAAGGAGGTATCGTTTCCCTCTGCTTTGCTCTTGTCAGACTCCACCTGGAGGACTGCAACCAGCTCTGGTGTCCCCAGCATGAGAAGGATATGGGACTATTGGAGCAAGTCCAGCAGAGGCCACAAAGTTGATAAGAGAACTGGAGCATTATCATGCTAAATGTGAGCAGCAAGCAGGGACCACAGTGCCTGTGGAAAAGCAGGCCACATAACTTTCTCAGACTCACCTGAGAAAGCAGCCTAGGAAATCATAAGGAGGAATTAAAACAATCCTCAGAGATAGAAAACAGCCTTGCAGGTGCTGTTTGTCAGTTCCTTGTTTTCTTGCAAGAGAAGGTCGAGGGGTGGTTTACCCCACTGACCAATGATGGTGATGTGTTAGTTCACTAACCAATGAGAGTTTTACCTTTCTGTACTTTCGTATATCTGTCTATAAAAGAAGATTGGAGGTAATAAAACTTGCTCTTCCATTCAACTCACAAGAGAGTCCGTGTTGTGCCTCTTGTCATTCCCAATAGAGTGTGACAGGAGCAACTCTACCACAAAGGATGAGAATGCTGGGGCTGTTCAGGCTGGAGAAGAGAAGGTTGTGTGGAGAAGGGGGCCTACTGGGAAGCAAGAAAGACTGATTGTCAGGAAATGTAGTAACAGGACAAGAAGTAATGGGTAAAAACTGAAAAAAGGGAACTTTAGGTTAGATATGAGGAGGAAGTTTTTTACTGTGAGGTGGTGACATACTGGAACAGGTTACCCAGACGTGTTGTGGATGCCCTATCCCTGGAAGTGTTCAAAGCCAGGTTGGATAAGGTGTTGACCAACCTGTCTAGTGGGAGATGTCCCTGCTTATGGCAGGGGAGGGTGGGACTAGATGGTCTTTAAGGTCCCTTCCAATCCTTAAAACTCTATGATTCTACAAAATCAGTCTTGGTTTTGGCTTTCTTTTAAATTTTTTTATGATATCCAACAAAATAACTCCTGGGCACCAGTACTCCTAAAGATAAATAAGTAACAAGAAGCTTCAAACATGAAGCTCACACACAACAGAATCAAGCCTTTAATAGCCTGTGGTCCCTAATAAACCGACTGAATTTTCAGAGACATCGAAGTGGTATATTCCTGTGGAGGCAAATAGTTGAGGACGGCTACATTGAGGATTATGAGATCTAATTTGGTTGCACTGTCAGGCATATTATTTTACTTGATTTACCATGTGCTTTTAAAAAATAAACCTCATCTTGCCATATCTGTTGAGCACTAAAAAGTTGCTCCCAATTCCTTTAAATTAAATAATTTTTAGAAATCAGGACACCATTATTAGCATGTTTTGGGCATGTCTCAGTAATGACATGGCATGGCATTCATGGTTCTCTGTTTGACATTCTGCTCTGAAGTCACTGAAGGATTGCATTTGCTGTCATTTGCATTGTACTATATTACCTAGAAGGCTCACATTTCTATCTTATCCTGTTGTATTCATAAAGAGAACAAAAGTACTGTTTCAAGATTCAATTGCCAAGAGACATTCTTTCAAGTAGCCTTGATCCAATTATAGTTTGATATTTTCCATTTCTACTTTTTGTTAATCTATCAAATAAGTGTTTATTAATAAATATGATTATAATAACAATTTCAGCAGAACTTATTACCGTGAAAAAATTGTTGTTGTACTAGATCAGATTTATGAATACATGAAGACACCGCAATAATAAACACTAATTCTGAATGCAAAGAATACTGAAATTAAAGCTGAATGGGTATTCTTTACTGATTAAATCAAAACTAAGTGATTTCCTTCAAAGCTTATTTCTTCAAGGGTTACAACAATAAAATTTTCCACTGATTGCAGGCAAAAGTTAATTAAGATGCCTTGTTCTGAATTAGCTTCTCTCAGAACCAAACTTCATTTTTTACTTTATTATATTAATATTTATTATCTGAAATAATATTCTTCTCTAAAATTCTCCCATTTACATTATTAACTCAACAAAATAATTTCATTCAATGGTGTCATTGGACACCTTTAGTTTAGTTCATATATCTGCATGATAATGTTTGGGTTGGCCTGTGTGTGCTTGATAATTATGATACTTCCAAGTCATTTAGGTGCCTTCGCCCAGAATTTCTGCACCTGCCTCTGAAAATACTTCATAAAGGACAAAAAGGTTTTTTCCAAAAGTAGTTGGATATAGGCTCTGCTTGGTGGTACCAAGCAGTAGGACAAGCAGCAACAGGAAGAAGCTGTCACATAGAAAGTTCTACCTGAACATGAGGAAGAACTTTACTGCGTGGGTGCCTTTGCACTGGAACAGGTTACCCAAAGAGGTACTGGAGTCTCCCTCACTGGAGATACTCAGGAACCATGCGTACAAAATCCTTTTCCATGTGCTCTGGGATGATCCTGTATTAGCAGGAAGGTTGGACTGGATGACCCAGTGTAGCCCCTTCCAACCTTATTCATTCTGTGATTTATTTTAAAAAAGAAGAAAGAAGGATATAAAATTGCAGAAAGTTGTTTTTGAGAATTTTTGCAACTATTTAAGTAAGTGCATCGTTTTGAAATCTGATAATATGATTTGTTCCTTTGAAAATTTTACTAAATAAATTCTAAGTTTGAAGACAAAGTATGAAATACTGATTAAAACTGGCCTTCCACTTGACTTTTTCATGTTTTCATGTGCTCTAGCTGAATGAATAAAAGAAAAGACAGGCAAATGTTTGTTGTACCTTTTAAGACTTCAGCGAATCTGTTTCTTCTGACAGCTGTTTAAGAGCCTGTGGAAAGTGAAATCTCACAAATTCACCTTACAAAAAGCACACCCTCTTCTGTAGTTTGCATGTATTATGGAAATTTTTTTATTCACTCGCTTTGTTTTTTTCCTTTTTGAAGTGTGTTTGGGGCCGTTTTGTTTTGTTTTGTTTGGGATTTCTTTTGCAAAAGAGTATGCTGCTATGTGTCTGGATTGAAAGGTAACTGCTGATTCCTGTTGGGTTACTCTGGCAGCAGAGATGTTTGGCTCCATTCTAAGCTCTTTGGAGCTCAAGAAGCTGGTTCAGTGCATCAAACAGTGATGGATTTCATTAAACATTACTAATAATATAACTGAAATGTTATATTTTCTTTAAAATTAAGGAAGATGATAGTTGTCCTGTCTCACTATGTAAGCTTCAAATTTTCTAGCTGTCTTTTGCTTCTAATGAAGAGTGTAACACTAATGTATTATTGCAAGACAAGTAAAAATAGGGATGTCCTACATGGCATGGGGTTTTTTAAAATACTGGGTTTCAGATCAGAAAAAGAACTTGTCATTTGTGCTTTCTCCCTCTGCACAGTCATGGGCACGATTTCAAATATGTTACTAGACCACTCATGATAAGAAAGACCAATACAAACCCCTTTGTTTATTTAATAAATTACAATATATGAACTGTCATTAATTGTCATTTATTAAGTGTCATTAAATTCTAGATTTTACAAAATGCAAAAGTACAAAGTGAGAGTGGGTGTGCTAGTAACCATAATTTAAGCTGAAAACTTAATAAAATTACTTTGGGATTTTAAGATACAGTACATTACTACACCTTGCATGTGTGGAAAAATCTGCAGTGCAAATAAGTGAATTCAGAATTCTGGAGACATTTCATTATACAGACTTAGTTGAACCATATTGGATTATAATAACGTTTATCATAAACTGGCATTAGTTTCTGTTCTCTTTAAATTCTTCTTAGTGGAGAGCAGCTAATGGAGAGATCCTCATAGTCATCTAATCTTTATTTGTGTTTCTTTTGAGACACACTGTACTGGACATAAATGTCAGACTTCTTTACTTGGAAATTACTGAAATTCAGTTAAATGTGCTGTTACAGTCAGAAGAACAAAATGTATTTTCCTCTTTCTGGAATCCTATACTTTTTCTATAAAAGAGCATAGTTGGTAGCAGAAATAACCTAATACTACTGACACCTATATTTTTAAAATAAAATTTTTAACACAATGATTAACTTCTTGCACAACAAATATAAAATGAGTGGAACCTCAGCAAATGGAGGTAGCTGGACTAGTTTGCTTGTACTGTACAGCTGGGATGAGCTGCCTTGGCTTTTAACCAAACTTTTGCATCCCACATCTCTTTCTGTTATTACTGTGAGAGAAAATAATTGTAAGCAAACTGAAGCAAAGTGTCATGATGATGAAACCCTAATGAAAGAAATAATTCATAACCAGTTTATAATTTGTTATGCCTCAAGAGAGTATTTTTTAGGGATAAAAAAGATGTTTTTCTGTGAGATTTTGTGAACATCTGGCATTTTTAAGAACCAAGTAATATTTTCAAGATTAGATTTCTGTCTCAGCACTATCTAAATGAAGTAATATTTTTGTAATTTTGCTGATATTTTAAATATTAATTAGCACATATGATTCTGTATAGACATTCTTGGAACACTGAATTACCAAAATTAAAAACATTTTATGAATTGGAGCACTCTGATAAATAGAGACAAGTCAAGGTCTGTTTCTGGCAAAATGTTGCAAAAGTGTTTATGAATATTCAAAAATAACATAACTTTACTAATACTTGTGACTTTTCTATGTTTAATCTCAAATGTTCCTTTATTTAATCACTCAGTATTGTTATTTCAAGTTTAACTTACAATGATGAGGTAAAACTATTTATAGAAAAAGGTGCTAGAGTTGTTAATATTGGAAAGCCACAAGTTCATGGAGAAAGAGTCCTTGTTCTATTTCCAGATAGTACCCTGCCTGGAGTACAGTAGCTTTGAAATTACCTTACAGTAAAGAACACCACCTAGATTCCCAAGCATAAGTAAAATTTTTCAATTTAGTATCTGGAAAAGAGGTGGAAGTACAACAGATGTGTAGTGGCATTATTATTCTACTGTGTTGTAGTGGTTTAGATTCGCCAATTTGAGTTTCCTAACCAGCGCACCAAATAATGTGGGGGTTTAGCGCTGGCTAAAATCACCAGGACACTTACTCATTTCTTCCTGTGAGATACGGACTAGGAGAAGGGAAACTTATTAGCAGGATTACAAGAATAAAAAAGCAACGGAATAAAACCTCCAGAACACCTCTCCTCCCCCTGCCCAACTTCTTTCCAGGAATCCAGGAAGACACAGATGCAGGAACTATTTAAAAAGGGAAAACCTCCTCAGCCAAGCACGCACTGTGGGTGGAGACACTGAATGGAGCAGTGTCACCCCCAGCCATCCCAGCTAGCTGGCCTTTTGCTTGCTTTACCACTTGCTAAATCAATAAAATTGGCTTTTATGAATGATTATTAAATTGTCCCTTTTATTCAGTCACAACAATTAATAACACCCCCACACTTTTCTCATGAATTAAAGTAGATATTTCAGTATATCACTGTCCATCTCCATGGCCCTACCAAAAGAATATTTCTGCTCCTTTTGGCATCTCCTCATCCTCCTTCTATCTGAGGCTTGACTCCTTCTTTTACTGACCTTGTTGTTTTCATGTTGTCTTTCCAGGTGTCATCACTCCTTTTTTCTCCCTAAAGAGAGGATCGAGGTGTAGTGGAAGGGTTAAATCTTGCCCAGGCCTGTGGATGGTCATGTGAGCTCTGCTGGGGGCAGCAGCTGGAGCTGTTTATGCTGGATGATTTGACGGTGGCTGCACTGGGGGAGGGCGGCTATGATCTCAGCAGGCAGGCCAGCACTCAGAGGCTGCACACCGCAGGTTGATGGCTTCCCCTCTCCCTACCCGGCAGTTTCAGCAGCTGCAGAATTTCAGCCAAGCCGGGGACCAGCCTGGCTTGCTGGAAAAGGCTCAGCAGGCTCCCCAGGAAGGGCTTATCCCCCTGGGAAGGGGCCCCAGACACCCTGCTGGAACAGGACCAAGAGGGCTTCTGGGGAGGTGCCAGCGCTGGAGCAGAGCCTGGCCCCATGGGCCAGGCAGGGGCTGGCCTCCAGTTACCTGTTAAAGGGCAGACCTAAGAGAGAGAGTTCCCGGGCTGGTGGTTTTTAAAAGGTGATATTGACAGCGGCAGATCTAATTTCTAAATGGTGCAAATGTTGTCAGTTCTCAGAACTAGACAGCTACTGGCCTGTTGTAGGCACAGAAGAAGCTCCCAGCAGCTTCTCTCAAAGAAATCACTTCCATGGATGGTTTCTTACTTTTTTTCCAAATGTCAATCAATATGAAACCACCACATGTGTAGATACTATTATCTAGAACAAGGCAGCAAGCACCAAGTATTTTATGGTGTTGTTATAAATAAGTAGCCAATTTGATTAATAAAAAAAAAATTATTCTATAATCAAATTACAATCATAAAAAGGAAACCATAAGCAAAAATCAGTTCAGTGCCAGGCGAACAGCACCAGGTGATACAGGGAGGAGGCTATCTGCAGCACTTCTCCACCATGCTTCACAAACTGCAACTATCTCAAGGTGCTTTTTATATGTTTTCAGGTTTTTCGGGGGTCTCTTGGAAAACACTTCTTGTAGACAAATATTCATGTTTTTTTGGGTGTATATATTATAATCTTGTTGGGTTTCTTGGAAATACACTTCTTCCAGACGAATATTCATGAGTTACAATCTTACTGGACAGAGGTTTCCTGGAAATATGCAAGGATTTTTATCAGACGAGATTATAACTTGATGTCGTGGTTTAAAACCAATAATTAAGAAAATTACTTATTTCTTGCTGTGAGATATGGATTAGAATAAGGGCAAAACAGGC
>NW_015379281.1:0-19858 GCF_001522545.3 Parus major | reverse complement strand
ATTATCTCTCTGACCTTTAAAGTTTGCCAAAAGGTACATTCCTAGATTATCTCTTAGTTACACTGCTTACATTGCAATATCTGCTATATAGTTCATCTGCGGGTTACTTGTGGCCTATTAAGCCTTAGCATAACTACTACTAATGTCAACTAATACTAACTATTAACGTTTGCTACTATCTTAATTATACAGTTTATTGAATCAAATGGCAACAAAAGAGTTAAAATCTTGCCCAGGCTGTTGTAGGTAGTTCTGTGGCCTCGGCCGGTGCAGGAACTGGAGCCGTCTGCGATGGAGAGTGCTGCTGCTCTGGAGAGTGTAGTCGCCGCCCCACCCCGCTGCAGGTCCAGAGCCTCTCTCCTTCTTCACTCAGCAGTTTCTAGTGAATTTAGTTACAGCAAAAACCCTGCAGCCGAGCCAGAGATCGGCTCCGTCCGGCCCGGCCCGGCCAGAGCCCGCATCTCCCAGCTGGGAGATGCGGCAGGCCCAGCCCTGTCCCCGCCCGGCCGCATGGCCTGGGCTGGGAACGGGAGGCCGGAGCTCCGCCACTCTCCACAGCCAGGAAACAAAGAGAACCAAGAGAGCTCTGGTTTTACACTTTAAGGTAAGGTTCACGAGTTGATCCCACTTTTCAATGGCCTAAACTGCTGTCAATTCTCAGCAATGACCGATAATTGGTCAGGAGAAAAGACTCCAGGCAGTTCCCAGCAACTTCAACTTTTCTTAAAGGTAAAGTAACTCCATGACAGGGGGCTATCACAATAATCTCAGTTGTATTACTTCCAGGACCCCAACTTTTTATATTTATATTTTATATTTTTATATATGACATATCTATGTCCACATACTACATCATTATAAATGTATTGTTAGCGTAAAATGCTCACAAAGTACTGCATGTAAATGCAATTCAAAGCATGGAGATGGTAGAGTGATGCTGCTCTGGGCCGCACTGGAGCTCCGGGCTAGCTCTATGGTGCCACTCCGGCACGGGCAGTCACCAGGGGTGGGGAACTGCAGGGGAAAGGCGATCCCACTACAGAACCTTCAGAGCGCCAGATCCTGCCAGGGTCTGCCAAATCAGGCATCATGGGTGATGGCAAAAGGAAGGAGGAGACTCACTCAGCTGTAATTCCCAGGAACAGGTTTATTCAGGAGAGGGGATGAGCACAAGGGTCTGGGCTGGGAGAAATCAGGACCGAAGAGAGCCCCGAGCACCTCTGTGCACAGGGTTTTATCTCAGGGGTGGGTACAGTCCAGGGTCCAATGGGAGCTCATGGAGGGAGGGGTAAGGGGAGGAGGTTACAATATCAGGGACTAATGGGGATATAAAGAAGGCGGGAACATAACAACCAAAAACACATCAAGGAAGGGATGATATACATGGAAGGAGCTGGAAGGAGAGGTGGGGTTTACGATGATGGATGGAGAGATGGGGCAGGGTAAAGGTGATTGACCAGGAACATTCAGGAAAACTGTGAGGGGTTTACATAACAGACAAAAGGAACCAACCAAAGCAGTAAATGGGGGAGAACCAGGAACATACCAAACAGACAAAATAATAACAATTCTAACAGAACTGAATAAACATACTACAACAGTACAGGAGGCTTTCTTGGGAGCCCTGAGGTTGGCACCACAGATTTTGAAGTTGAGGTTAAACATCTCTAAGGAAGTCTGTAATATATTCATTAATTTTTCAGCCAGTAAATTGTACTGGAGAGAAGACAGCAGGAATATGAAGAGAAAATGGAGCTTTACAGCTGTTAGGCCATTGCTATGTAAACACTTGAGTGATGTATCGAAGAATCCTTCACCTTTCATATTCATAATACTTGTTTTAAAAAGAAAGCTTGCCTATAAAGCTGTTTCAAATGTTCAAGCCTAAGCATATATCGCCAGAAACTTAAAGTGATTTGCATAACACAGTTATATTTCATGTTAAGTGCATTTTCTTTAGTTTTAGAAATAAAACCCTACTATTCCCCTGCAAAAATGTAAAGATATGACGAAAAGTTCAATTTCCTTGTTTTTATATCAGATAAAGGTAAAGAGGGTCTGATACTGTTTCAGAAGATGTAAAGAATTTTCAGTATTAGTCGTTAGGGAAATGTGGCGGAATACATGCAAGAACTCACCCCCTACCTCCCCCCACATGGCAAGGTATTTTCAAGTTATGTCTGGATCCCTTCCAACTGACTTCAACAGCTTGACTTCAATTGACTTGAGGTGGGTGAAGCTTCAGCAATTCCAAGTGCAGCTGCGAATGATAAATGCAGAAATGCAATCATGTTATATAGCATATAATTACATTTAGTAAACTTTCAAAATCAGATAGGGTGAAAATGGCAGATACTGTTGTAGGTCATGTTTCTCCTTGCTTTGGTAATATTGCCTCTATTTGTCAAGTCATTAGTAGAGTAACCATTTATCCCACAAAGTGCCAAGAAGTCCATGTAGCAGAACCTCAAAAGGTGTAATGATGAATATATTTTTTGATGAGCTATCAAGCATGATCAAAGCTGTGGACATCTGTAGAAAGGAAATCAAACACACAGCTTTCTGTCACTATAGAGGACCTTGCCTATAGCAGAAGCCACTGGTTTGAAGTGATTTAATTTTGGGGAAATTGAGGTGTTTAGAAACTGGCATGGGCTAGAGGGAACTGTGATAACTAGGCTTTTGTTTTTATCCTGGGAGACAGGGACAGTACTGAGAACAGCTCTGGACACCAGATTTTAGCTGGAACTTTTTTCCTGAAGTTTCAGCTTACTGCAAAGAAAAATTTAATTATGGTAGGGTTGCTTTCAATAATTTTTTTGAGCCTTGAAAGCAAAAATTTAATATATATTTAATACTTTTATTTAGTATTTGAGATTTAAAATAGAGGTTTTTAATGTGAAATAGAGACATGTAAGAGATGCTAAAAACCCATTGAAATCTATTATTCACATGTGTATAAAATATATCCATATTTTTCACTCTATTGCATCTTGGGATTTAAAAGAATTTCCAATATCCAAATTGTATGTATAATGTGGAAAACTCAAGAAATCTTCATCAACTTCAGACTTAGAGGTACAATTTAAGTAATATTACTGTAATGTGATTGATGTGAAGAGAAAATTACTATTTTTACAGTTCTGTCACTACAGGTTTAGGAGGGGAGAATTTGGAAAAGAAAAAATAAGTCCAATTGAAGAAGAAGGACTAGATATTGTTTCCCTATGAAGATTTAATTCATAAAATTTGGGTTGGAAGTTGAAATTGCATTTCTTACTTGTTCTGATCCCTGTTTTTATTAGATGAGAAGGTTTTTATTTTAGTTAAATGCAATGAAACTTTTTAGTGCCTAGTGATATAGAACAGGAATATTGTTTGAAAAGCCACTGCCATGGAAGTATGTGATATCTCTGTGTACCTAGAGGTTTGGATGCAGAAATCATTCCTTTGAAAAGAGCAGGCTGAGGAGATGAAGGATAGGTAATGTCGCACAGTATCCCAAAGTCTGAGAAGCTCTGGTGCTTTCTGCCCCAGGGATATCTGCAAGAACTCGTGGATGTAGAAATCAGGTCCCTGCTGATCTTCTATGTGTCCCTGTCAGTGAAGTCTATGTGTGGGGTGAGCCTGTTACCTACTAGTAACAGAACCTTTTCAAGTCTCTCAATTGTAACAATTTGGTGAAGTCAGGGTCATCCAATAATAATCGGTTCTAAACTGAATCTCATACAATTCAATATCTGAACAAAAAGTGAATTTGAAACAACATTCAAGAATGGCTTGGGTTGGGAGGGACCTTTAAAGGTCTTTTAGTCTAATCCCCATTGCCATGACCATGGACATCTTCACCTACATCAGGTTGCTCAGAATCCATCTAAAAACTGACCTTGCATATTTCCAGGGAAGGTGCACCTACCACCTCTCTGGGACACCTGTGTCAGTATTTCACCTCCCTTTTTGTAAGTTTTTTCTTTCTCGTTTCTAGTCTGAAACTCTTAGTTTAAAACCATTTCCACTTGTCCTGTGGCTACAGGCCCTACTAAATCATGCTTCTCCCAAAGTTGAGTGAAAACCGATACTGATGTCAGTGGGAGAGGAGCTATACTAGCATGATGATTTCTGATACTGTGCTGAAATTGTGGGGTCTGATGTTTTGTTCTCCATTCATATAGGCAAATTTTCCTCCTAAAGTCATCCCATACTACAGAGAAACACCCAAAGCTAAAACTTGAATGGAAGGTACATCTCTTGAGAGCTGAATACAACCTTATTGAGCCTGCTCAAGGACTGGTCAGTCCAGCCAGTGTTGGTTTTCATTCACTGCATCTGCCTCAGTGTAGGAGGTGGTGAGGAAAGAGAATAATCAGGATTATAACGGAAAGATGGAACAACTATTTTTTTGTCCAGTTAAATTTACTTCATGACAGTCCTTTGGAAGATGCCGTTTAGGCTTTTCACTGGTGTCACCAATGTTCCAAAAAATACCATTTTGTGCAGAGATTTATTCTCAGGACTTGTAAGCTAAGAAATACTGAGTGAGATTAGTGAATTTCTTACAATTTTGCATAATTTCCGGATTTTTTGACATATACAAATTTGATTTTGAAATTGAGATTCTGAATTTAATTTTTAACAGAAGTTTATAATTACACATGCCAGTAACATCATGAAACTACTTCAAATCATCTGGCAGAGTTATGAAGTGCAATAGCCCATGGCACTGTCTGTGACCTGCAAAGGGGACTTCTGTTGCATTTCTTAATTTTTCTGGGTTAAGCAAGTACTAGTAGGAATTGTGCCGAGAAGACATTTTTAACAAAAATGTGGTGTGAGATTTTTGTACATTTTGCTTACTTTTTAATCTTTTGGAAGAAAGACCCATTGCAAAATATTTTTTGAAACTATTATGGCAGTTTTGGGGTTTGATTTTAATACTGTCATAATTAAAGGCAGAGACCTAAATGAAATGATGACAAAACCACAAAATTGATCTGTAGCATCCTTTGCTACACTATCATGTTGAATATGATTCCTGAAATTTAAACTTCCAAGAAAAAATAACATGGTAAGGCAAAGAAAATTCCAAGTTATATTTCTTTAGAAATTTTGGTTATAGAAGGGAAAACTGAAGTTTGTGTGCTGATTTTTCAAGGCATAGAGGGAGATATGAATTCATGATTACTTAGCTGTTTATTATTTCTCTGCAGTAATTGTGCTGGTATTTCAACAGGATGTTACTGATCTTGAAACAAAAAAGTATTTTAATAAATAAATTATTTATTTTTTATTAGAAGCATGCTCAAGTGACCTTGTGTAGTAAATACAGCTAAGTGGGGTCTACCACCAGATCTGGTCTTTTTCAGTGTTATACTCAAAGCCTAGATCTGGACAACTGTTCCTCTCTCTTTTTCCTAAAGGGATTTTCCTAGGCATCACCTAAAGAAGGTGAGGTCAGCCAAGTTTCTAGGTATATTGTGTAGTTTCCTTCCAAAAAACAAGATTGAATCAGAAGTATAATAATGTTTTTCTTTGTTTCAGGAAAAATAAATTAGGGAAAAATGAGTTTTGCGTTTACCATATACTGGTTTTCTGAAAAAAAATTCATTCAATTTTTAGAAAAGAATTCCACTAGTTCAAAGAAATATTTATTGAACTGCAAAGTATTATTAATTTGATTTGGATATTACAAAAAAAAATGTTTTTTTCTGAAACTTTTAATTTCCACCACAGAAATGTTGAAGTGCTGAAAAATTTATGTCATAAATGGAGTATAGTTTGTTTTTCAAACATATAAAGTCAGCTGAGTTCAATCCCATCAAAATCAAAAATGCTGCAAACCTGCTTCAGTGAGAAATTGCATTCAGCTTTAATTTTCATGAAGAGTAGCAGAGAATTATGCATATGTTGTGCATAAATTCCAAGTATAGTCCCCTGAATGGGATTTAAATTCTGATTAAATGATGGAGACAAGGAAGAGATAATACAGGACAGATTTTCAGCCTGGGAGTACGTTACCAGAATTAGGCTCATTAGATCTATTCTTGATAACCTTCAATCCCTCTATCTAGATGATTCCTGCAATTCTCAGGATTTTTTCAATAGCTTTGTAATATTTCAAGAGTTTAATGTAAAAGAAAATGTTATTTGCCTGTTTAGTTATGCACTTTGTGCGCATAAGTTACTGAAATAAATGCTTTGATTTCAGAAGTCATTCGGGCCAGAGTCACATTTCCAGCTAGCTCCTATATAGGTTTTCTTCTCTCTCTGGCCTGAGGCCAGGAGGAGGCTTGACCAGAGCTGCTGTCTGGGTTTAGATCAGAATTTGAGCAGGCCAACTCCCTCTGAGCGCAAGTCTATCGACCACTCGAGTAAAGAAGCCAAAGGGGGTACTCTTCTGGGTTATATTTCACAGTTTATTCTTGCAAAGTGAACACCAGGAAGAGACAAAGGGCTTGGGGGTCTGGGATGTTTCTTTTAACAGGACTTCTTCAGAGGGTGGGAGTTTCAGAAAGAACCAATTATTCTTCACAACTAGCAAACTTACAAACTTTCTACAAATCAGGGCTAAACAAAATAAAATAAGAAATAACAGACATACACTCCTACAAATGCTAGATACTCGGGAGTAAACCTACAAAGGTATAGGAGGGAATTCACAGGGGGACAGGGGAATGTGGGGTGGGGGGGGGGGGGGGGGGGGGGGGGGGGGTGGCAAGGGCAGTCGCCCGACCTCATTTAGATGGGACACAGGAAACGGAAATGCCCCGGGGACCAAGAGCGATCACACTGCACTATACTCGGAAAACTAAAGGGCTGAGTCTCCCACATGTTCCCGGGTTGGGGCCGGAGAAACGCAGAGGGGCCTTGGCTGCTGGAAATTACAGCGGCACTTTCTCTTCGGCCCCTCAGGCGCCCTGCTGCATCCACGTGGCGGGGCAGAGGGGGAGGGGGTCGACACGCCTCCAGCAGCTGCAGGAACTCAAACAGAAGGGTCCGGAATGAGAGGAATGACTGATTTGTCTTTACAAACAAGCTGTGGGTCTGCTGATACGGTGAAATTATCACTGAAAGATAACAGAAACAATGGGATGGATTCCACTGAAAGATGAAAGAGGCACTGAGGAAGCACCATGAATTCCACAAGAGTTAAGAATTAAGAAGGGATTGTGCATTGGGGGGGGTGGGGCGGGGGGTGTTATCCCAGGTATCAGGCGTTCTGGGAAGCCTGTACCTCTCAGGTACCTCAGCCTATGGGGAAAGAGAAAAGGGACACGTGGCCGGGAATTAAGATAAAAGGAGACTGCACCCTCCAAAAATTTGAGAGACCCCAGTGGAATGCACCATGGTCTCTCCCTTTATTCAAATAAAGTAAAAAGGACTCCTCTGTCTCCTTTTTGGACATAAACCTCTGGTGTTTGTGGATTAATTTTCCTGACGGTTTTTGGGCGCTCATCCGGGATATTTCCACCGTCCAGGCTGGCAGGCAGCGAGTGGAGTTGAAGCCATTCCTCACCTAGTTTCAGTGCTCAGCTCCCCTTGGTGGTGGCTGGCACCGGGCGATTGATTGGGTTCCTGAGACTGTGTCCAGGAGACAGATGAGTGGTGGACCAGGGTGTCTGTGAAGATTCCACAGGGAAGGACCAGTGAAAATCTCACCAGTGAGTAAAATGGGATCTTCGGTGGGGAAGCCGAGTAGGGTACCCATGGAGAGTAGCACAGGAAAACCTGGGAGGGCACCCATGGAGGGTAGCACAGGTAAAATAAGGCACCCATGGAGGGTTGCAAGAGTACAGCCGGGAAGGGGTCCTGGCAAAAGGGATGACAATCTCATAATACTCCCGGAGAGTCCCTTGGGGAGAATGCTGAGATCTTGGGACAGATTATGCATTCATGCAGAAGTAACTATGGAGATGATGGTAAAATATTGTTATTATGTATGGCCAGAGTATACGTTGCCAAATGGACTTCTATGGCCACCTTAAAAAAACAGATAGAATTCATTTGTATTGAATTCTGTGGAGGTATCTAGAGGAGAATTGGAAACGATGGATTGAAAGGGAATGTGGATTGATACGGTTTAAACAAACAACAAGAGAAATCTATGTGTTAAGAAAAAAAGGAGAAGAAAAAGGGGGGGAAGAGGAAAATGGTGAAAATTGAGATGTTTTTCAGCACCTTCCTCTGTCTCGTCCTCCGGTGTTGCCAGCAGACCCAGGGCCAGCTGCAGGTCCCTGTGTCTTCACCTTCTAGAGCAAAGGGATCAGGGAAATGCTGTTCCTGCAGCTCCATCTGAGAATAACAATGGTGTAGGGGGAGGGGAGCAGCATATCATATCACCCCCTAGAACTAGAAGGGATCTTGAGAATCCACACCAGGGTGGGCAATAAGGGGACTCAAGAAGGGAATCTTGACAACAGGGGATGGACAGATCATGTTGGTGTGTTGGAACAGAATTGGTTAATGCGGAGTGTGGAGAGATATGATTGATGCAAGGACCAGGAGTGGAGGAGCGGGACCGAGACCACAGGCTGGGGGCTGCTGCTCAGCATTGGTCAGTGCCTGGTCCCACCAGCCCTGGGCAGGAGCGGCAGCGGCTGCTAGCCCCGTGAGGCTGCGGGATGCCGTGGCCACCTGTGGTGCTACTGGCCATGCCTGCTGGGAGTGGGGAGGAGCTGTTTGGACAATGTGACAGGACAGGGACTGGCTCTGGTAAATGGTGTGTGGTAAATAGAGTGAGCATAAGGAGGAAAGACAAAGGTGAAAGGCTTTTTTCTGGCCCAAGAGGGAAAAACTGCAGGTCCCAAGGGGTCCCCCGGGACAGAGGGGACGGGGTCAACTGCAAGGATGTGGCAGAGGCTTTCTCTCCCTGGCAGGGGACCTGACCCGGACAGTGGTTAGGAAAAATCAGTGTGCTGTCTGCAGAGCAGAAGACACTGAAAATGGCAATGTTTGCAAAAAACAGCTGGACTCTCGAGAAAGTCCAGAAGATAAGGGAAATGGATTGCTAAGAGTGTCAAAGGCTCTCACTGTATCCACCAACCTGGAGCCATTGTTAACTTTAAAAGTGAGTCTGGATGAAGAGGAGGTGTGTCTTAGTAAAAACAAGGACCTCTCAATTCACCTTAATTTTTATCTCTGAGGGGAAAAATTGTCTAAAGAATTTTTTTGATTGTTCAGAGGAATTCTGAAAATTGTAGTTTCTTCTGTGAGCTCAAAAGTTTGAACAGATCTTTCTCTGAAAGAATAGAAAAATCGTAGTAAATGAATTTGGGGATTTAATTAATTTGTCTACGTGAGGTTTTGTGCAGAGCTGAATGGCTCCAGTTTGGAGGGGACCACACCCCCCTCTGCTTTTGGTATGTTTTGTTGTAAAACAAAACTTTTTTGTAAAAAGCCAGAATTGGCAAGTTTTAGTGTTGGGGGTTAGGTGTCTTTTTTTTGTTCTGGCTTGCCTGTGGAATTTTTACCCATTAGTTGGGGGGACAACCTAATTTTGGGTACTTAGTGGGTGCTCGACAAAGGATAAAGAGTGGCCGGGCCCAGGGCAGAGGGGAAAGGGGCAGAAAAGGAGGGTGGGGACAGTTTGGCTGGCTTTCTTTGGCTTCGGGGAAAGACATATTTTTTTCCTAGGTCGTGGAGCTGCTGCAGTAGAGAGAAGGGAATTTTCTCCATCACCCAGATGGAGCTGCTGCTGCTTCTCCTTCTTCCCTCTTCGTTGGTTGGCCTCGAACCCCCTGTTCTGCCGGGACATGTGGCAGTGCCAGGCACTGCCACGGAGCTGCTGATACACGTCATCCACCAGCCCAGGATCTCAGCTCATTCCTGCTGTTCCAGCCAACTGTTCCTCAGAGCCCCGCAGGAGCACCAGGACTACCCGCCCAAGGGGTTTGTGAAAACAAAGCCTCTCCTCCATCCCTCTCAGCCGAGAAAGCTGTCACGGGGCCCCTGTTTCTGTTTTCTTGATAATGCTGTAGTTATTGTTGTTTGTTTGCCTGATTATACTAGTAAAGAACTGTTATTCCTATCCCCAGATCTCTGCCTGAAAGCCCCTTGATTGCAAAATTATAATAATTCGGAGGGAGGGGGGCCTACATTCTTTCATCCCAAGGGAATCTCCTGCTCTCCCAAGCAGACATCTGTCTTCTAGAACCAAGACAGTCAATTATGAAGCCAATGCTGCAACTCATACCTTGTGGAGAACACCCCCACCAGTCTGTGGTTTGTTGTGGACCTAAAGCAAATTCTGTAGCTGAAACTTTGTGAAAATAGTGTCCTATGGAAGGTCTGGGTATTTGTCATACACTTCCCCTGTGAAAGTTATAAGAAAACTTTAAAGGAAAGTATTTTATTATCTTTACTTAATAAAGGTTATATATGTTAAAGGTTATAAAATGTTATAAATATTAAGGTTTCCTTGATAAAGGTTAATTTGTTGGTCACCTCCCTTCACCTTGGATTGACTTGATGCAGAAAATTGAGATGGGGAACGGTTGGTTACTAAAAATGAAGAAATGTGATGTGATTAGCTTGGGGAAGTGGCATTGCTTGTTGAACTAGTTTATGTTTATACAGAGTCACCTGCTCTGTTTTTGCAAACTTCGCGAAAGAAAAACATTCGGACAGTTTGCTCCACCCTCAGGAGTTAAATTGTTGCAGTGTGTGGATGGTAAGCAAAGTCATACTAAAGGAATTTTAGTGAAGGAGCATGGAGGAGCACGAGGTCTGTTGCCTGCTAGACTGATGGACCTGGTGGCCAGAGGCTGCCCCATTGTCTGCTGAGCTGTGGAGCCACGGCTCTGGGAGTGGCTGAGGCCCGGGAGCTGACGGGGGAGAGGGTATTGGTTGTTGGAGTTTCACATCAGATTAAAGCTTTGTTTCAAGTGGCAGTGCAAACTAAAGCAATAAAGCCATTTGCAAGATGCTCTGTTGTGAATGAAGAACAATTAAAAGGAGGGGGAGGTTACCACACACCTGGTCTGCTCAGACAACAGGGCTATATGCTCTTGGGAAAGCCTGTGAATTATACTGAGACAAAACAGTAAATGTTTTTACTGATTCTAAATATGCATATTGGGTAATACATGCATTTAGAAAACCATGGGAAGAAAGAAGTTTATTAACCTGCAGAAGAAAGACGTTAGCTCATCAGAACTTCATCTCCCACCTATTGGAGGTGGTGAATTTGCCAAAGGAAGTAGCAATGATGCATATTGGAAGGCACCAGGCAGGGTGCTCAAAGGAGGCAATGAGAAGCAGACTGGCTGATGAAGAAGCTTGGAAAGCTGCATTGTTGCCAGAAATCCCTAAGATTTTTCCCTTGCTCCCAGTAACTGCCCCCTTGCCAGAGAAATTGTCTTTTCCACCAGAACTTGAGATAGTTAAAAAGAGTGGGGCAGAGGAAAAGGGGGGTAATTGGTTTACAAGGGATAGTAAGCAGTGAATACCAAAGGTTCTGGCCTCACAGTTGTTAAAACAACTCCATGAAGGGAGTCATTAGACCTCCTGAGGCATAGCAGAAGCCTTCCTCAAAATGTATGCTGCTGTGGTTCTTTTTGCTCTGACAAAGTGAGCTACTAGGAGTTGTTTGATTTGTGCCAAGACCAACAACAGAGCTACAAAGAAACTTGCCAGAGGGGGAAGGCCTTGAACTGTATGTCCCTTCCAGAGATGCCAGGTAAATTTCATTGAAATGCCCCAGGTGGAGAGTAAATATCTTTTGGTAATAGTATGTCAGTTAACAGGGTGGCCAGAGGTGTTTCCAGCTGTTTAAGCAGCTACAGGGTCAGTTATTAAAGTATTTTTGGAACAAATAATTCCAAGATATGGAATTATGGAAGCAATGAATTCAGATAGAGAAACTAATTTTACAGGAAAAGTTCTTAAAGGAGTGATGACTGCTTTAAAGATACAATAGAACCTCAACACTCCTGAGCATCCCCAAAGCTCAGGCCGGGTCAAAAGGATGAACGAGGAAATAAAGAGACACCTTCTAAAACTAGTGATAAAAACTGATATGCCATGGGTGCAGGTCTTGACACTGACTTTAGCAAGAATAAGGGCCAGACCCCAGAGAGATAATCAACGATCTCCCTTCAAACTGATGTTTGGAATTCCTTATCCTTGTAATTCGCAGCCTGGGACAGGAGTAGAGTTAAGTGATGTATATTTAGAACAATTTGTGGCCTGCATACTGTCTCTTGTGAAATCTCTTCGACAGGAAACTCAGCTGGCACTAACCCTGCCTTTGGACAAGTGAGAACCAGGAGACTGGGTCCTAGTTAAAGAGTGGAAAGAAGCACCACTGGTGGCTAAGCAGCATGGACATTTCCAAGTGTTGCTAACCACAGAAACAGCCGTCAAGACAACTGAACACAGGTGGACCCATCACACTCAGGTCAAGGTCTTGAGGTCTTGAGGTCCAGAGGTTTGGACATCTCAGATGGAGAGAGATGGGAAGCCACGACTGACACTCTGCAGGAGTGAACTGGAGCAGTAGCTGTGCCTCAACATTGGGGGAAGCCCTGTGAGCCTACCCACAGACTGCCTGCCAAAACAGTCTGTATGGGCATCCCTACTCTCAAATCTCCAGACACTGGGGGCCAATCCATGCTTTCTTTATGTTAAGCCGTTTCTGTGCCTTCACTCGCCACAGGTGGTGTAGAAGACAACGTGAAAGTGAAAATTAGATTAGGAAATTAGATTATTACACTATTAGTATGTTTCTCTTAATAATTTTACCTTTATGTTGTCAGTTAAGTAGGGCCAAAAGTGAGAAAATAATTTTTTAACCTTAAGAGAAGAAGTAGCAAAAACCTTTAACCTTAGAAATTGTTGGATCTGCAGAGAGCCAGAGAGATCTGAAAACTGGCCATGGGTAGCCAGCCCAGTCAAGCCTAAATGGTGAGTTAGCACCCTGAGTGAAGTCCATAATAGAACAGGATTCTGGGACAAAGAAAGAAGTCCATGGCAGCTTCATTCTTCTGAAAGAAACATATATTGTCTAATAGAACAGGAAGCATGTATGTAGGAAAGAGGTTGTTTTTTTTGTGACTGGACTTTAGGTTTAGATTGTTGGACCCCCAACTGCTCTCCTTAAGGCTGTAAAACAGTGGAGCAAAGATGAACGACCACCTGAATGAATGTCAGGTGCCAGAGAACCCATTTATAATTTAAATTATATAATTAATTTGCAAGCTGTCTTTGAAATAATAATCAACCGGACAGCTACAGCTCTTGACCTTCTTGCTGACCAGTCTACTCAGATTTAAAATGCAATATTTCAACATGAGATGGTATTAGACTATTTATTAGCAGAAGAAAAGAAAGTGTGTGTCAAATTAAAGAACTCAAACTGCTGCTTACAAATAGATAACAATGGAAAAGTGGTCAAACAAATAACAAAAGGAATAAAAAAGTTAGTTCATGTACCTGTCCAAACATGGAAAAGATGAGAATGGGACATGTTTTCATGGTTACCTGGTGGACTGCAGGTTAAACAAATGCTTTTTCTCTTATGTGTTGTAGCAACTCTTTTTACCATGCATAATCCCTTGCTGAGTACAACTCATTCAACATGTGATCAAAGGAATGCGGACAGTAGCCATGCCTACTGACCCAGAGATGGCTACAAAAGGGCAGAAAATGAGGCCACTGCAAATAATTGCAAAACCAAAAAAGACCCAAGGACAAGAAATTAAGTTAATGATAACTAAGGTTTGTAAAGACACTTATTAAAAATTAAAAGAGGAGGGATTGAGAGGAATGATGGGTTTGTCGTTACAAACAGGCCGTGGGTCTGCTGATAAGGTGAAATTATCACTGAGAGATAACAGAAACAATGGGATGGATTCCACTGAAATATGAAAGACATACTGGGGAAACACCATAAAATTACACAAGACTTTAGAATTAATAAGGGGATTATGCACTGGCCAGCGGCGGGGGGGGGGGGGGGGGGGGGCATGAAAGGGCAGGCAACGGTGTGTCAGGTATAAGGTGTTCCAGGAAGTCTGTACCTCTCAAGTACCTCAGCCTATGGGGAAAGGGAGAAGGGACACGTGGCTGGGAATTAGGATACAAGGGAAGCTGCGCCCTCCAAAAATTTGAGAGACCCCACGGGATTGCCCCATAGCCTCTCCCTTTATTCGAGTAAAGTAAAAGGATTCCTCTGTCTCCTTTTTGGACATAAACCTCTGGTGTTTGTGGATTAATTTTCCTGACACTTGCAAAATTGAAACTGCTTTGCAATACAGCTGCACTACAGCAACGACAGCTGGAAGAAATAACAGTTTCACCACTGCAGATGGCTTCACTGGATACTTTGCTGACTACACAGAGTCAAAAAGCTTTTGGCCACAGCCTTGCCAACACGCAATCTCTTCAGCTTACAAATTCTGCAGCAGGCATGGACCTGTGAATATGGGACATATCAGCACAAGGTCCAGCATCCCTGGGATGGTTTGAGCAAAATAGCCAAGAAGCAAAAGTCAGGCAACAGGAGGGAAAAGGCCACAAGAAGATATCTCAAGCTTGTCATTTAAAGGTGCAAATGCTGAGGACATTGTAAAAATCTCAGCTGGCCAAGATGTTTCTATGAATATACACCTGTATTCTCAAGCTACAGGATTTAGCATAACTATTCCAAGTGCCTGGTTTGGCTCTTCATCCAGGGGACAATCAATCAACTCTTCTTCTCAGTCAATTCCACTGGTCACATACTCAAGAGAGTTCCTTTGGAACCCTTCAAACGAAGGGCTGTTTAGGGGACGTTCTTATGGCTTGAAATGGCAATTCAGCTTCTGTAAATAATCCCTATACTCCTCAGCCAGCGCTCTCTCGTGGCCAACAAGAGATCCTATTGGGATCCTATTGGAGCACCACCTGTGGTGAATCCGTATACTGCATCAAACTACACCTCAAAGACCAGAGGAAAATCATGAATGATGAACTTGCATCACTCTTCAACCTACTAAGAGGAGAAAGCGACATTAAATCTCCTGGAAACTTCACACCTGAAGCTCAAGAAGCCCTTGAGAATGTCATTGAAGCCCTTCAGCAGAGATAAGCGCATCATTGTGCAATGTCACAACCACTCTTTTTTGGAGCACTAAGAGAAAACATGCAAATATAGATAATATTTTAACAGAAGGTGGACATGATATATTAGAAAGGGCCTGTCTGCACAAACCAGCCTCTGGAATAAGTTGTGATATTAAAGACTAAAGTCCTTGGAACTTTCCAGCAGGAGAGAGAATAAGGCAAAACAATATCCTTGTGTATGAGAGAAAAAATGTAAACCTGTGTGTCTTAGCCAATAGTAACTTGCTTAGCCCGCGGACCCTGTAGAACCCTATAAAAGTGTGCTAAAGATAGAAATAGATGGCATTCACTATACTTCTGTGAAGACTCATGAATAGCTGGCGGTCTCTCCATATTTGGCACTTCGAACGGGACCCTGAGGGCAGGGGGGCTTCGACAGGTCCACACACAGTGGGACGAGGCCTTGGACTGAGATTGGTGGAGCAGATCTGAGTGCAGATAGATGCTGCCTTGGATTGGTACCAGATAGACGACCAGAGCTTGGTGAAAAAGGCTTCAGGTCGTTGGGGGAGTCCGAAGGCGGAGGAGTAAGTGAGGGGTTGTGCCCCACCCCCTGCCGTGGCCCCACGAAAAATGGATGTGAAGTTTGTGGCAGCTAAAATACTGCTTCTTAGCATTATCGTTAAACGAAGCGAAGCAGTCAGGGAAAAGGACCTGGAAAAGCTCGTTCTATGGGCTAGAGATCATAGGTGTGGGCGCATGGAAGAATGGAAAGACATAGGAGATTTGTTGTGGAAGAACACGATTACAGGGAAAAGCAAGGACACTCTGCCTCGCAGAACAAATTGGCAGATTATAATTAATACCTTAAAAAACAGAAAAGTAAGATATGCTGAGGCTGTGAGCCCCATAATTCTACCTGCATCACAGCAGCTGTCTTTACCTCCCACTGCTGGGCAAACATTCCTGTCTATGCTGCCCTTGGAGAGAGAGAGGGAGAGTCAGAGAAGAAAATAATGAGAAAAAAATTCCACAGCAAACGCTGAAACAATGAACAGAATCTGTTCAGCAATAGCAGGATGTGATACGTCCTGAACTATTTGCTTCACTTTTGGACACACCGTTAACATTACAATCTTACTTAAGTTCCAATTTTACTGCCATGGAAGAAGAGAAGCCAGATTTAGATTCCACCCGAACCAGGGGGACATAGGGGAGCACTGAGGTGTGCGCAGAGAACAAAGGCACCCTGGGGGCAGAGGCAGTGCAAGAAAAAGTTCCAAGGCCACGCTGAACAATTACAGAAGCAGTTGAGCAGAAACAGGTGGCTCAGACAGCTTCAAAGAGAGACAAAATAGCCAGAAAATTGCAAACTATATGTCATCTAGTTTGAAATTCATCACTATAATTAGAAGTTGATAAGCTGCAATGCTCACCATTGTTACCATCTGGCCCCGAGAGACTTTTTGTGTAACATTGCCTGCTTTTGTAAAATTGTGCCCTTTTTCCTCTATCTGCAAACAATGAGAGAGAAATTGAGAGAAACAACTCCATTTGTTAAAGTTAACTTTGTGAGGTTTTTTCTTTCTCTCCGTTTTCCCTCTCTGCGAGAGTATGTGGAGAATGTGAAGAAAGATAACAGCAGCAGAGAGCAGCAGCAGAGCAGGCAGTTCACCCCTCTGCTCCCTCTCTAAGATAAAGCACCAGGATAGCACCCAGTTTGTTAAGCAGTCATGATTCATTGGTTTTTTTAAAACTGTTTTTATATACCCTTTTAGAGGTAATTTTGTGTTTTAACTAATTATGGGTATATGCAGTCGCAATTTTTAGAGTTTTACTAGAGAAATTATTGTGATTCTTTGAAAGTTTAAAAAAAGCCCCTTTTCAAAAAAAGGTCTTTAAGGTGAATATTAACAGAAGTTGTCTTGCAATAATTGGTTTTGAAACCCAAGGTTAAAATATGGTATGATTTACAGCTACTAAGAAAACCTTCCAATTAATGTTATCTACAAAAGAGATTTATGGTTTAAAAAATAATTAGTTAAGAAAACTTTACTGCACAAGACAAAGTTAAGTAAAAACATATATTACCTATTTGCTTGTTTTTTCCATAATTTTAATAAGGTAATTTCAATGTGAGTCCTTTTGTTATATAACACACATATAACTACATATATACCAATTTGGATTTTGGATTTCAGTTTAAAAATTGGACTTGATGTTCCTGAAAATTGCTACAGAAGCTGAAAGGCAACTTGCCAAATCCTGTGTTGTTGTGATTTTTCTCTAGAAAAACTGCACTTTAAAATCCTAACCAACTTAAACATACACTAGGCAAATTCCTGTTATGAATAAGTATTTTTAGTAACATTTGCAGTTATTGTGAGTTATTTTCAAAGCTAGATGACATAGAATTGTGATGTATTTGTTACATTTTTATAATCTTTATACTGAATCCATGTTGCTGTTATATTGTGTTTAAAAGGTATATATCAAATTTTAGTAGCCTTTTTGTAATAATAGAGTAAGATTAAGTTATGCTTTTATTTGCTATAGATTAAGTGTTAATAGAATTAAGAAAAGTCAAGTTTTATTATGTTTAAGCTTGAATGTTTTTAAGTTTTATAACTTTGATATTCTTTTAAAGTTAAGTTTTGTTATTTCCTTTTGTTGTAATTAATTTTTATTAAGTTTAAATATTGTTTAGTTTAAATTGTTTTATGTTTTATTGGAGACACTTGTCAAAACTACAAAGTATAGTTATTTTCCTAGGAAAATGAAGATGACTACAACTGAAACAGCTGTGATAGAAAACTGATGAACACCTGCTTATGAATAGAAGTGAATGCAGTCTGTGACACCCTTGACTTCATTGGGAGTGCTATTGTTTGTTGCAATCTCTGCAGTTCTTGTGTTTTATAGCTTTATTATTTTTCACTGTTTCCAGAATTTCAAGAAAATGTGCCATTGCTGAGGGTCAGCTGCCATGGGAGAGGCTTCAGATTAAACCAACTGCTGAATGGTTTAATTGGTCTGGTACCTAAGGCTTCTCATCATTTGCTTTGTACAAATGCATTTTCACACTTTGCTGTGCTGTAAGCATCTCCTAGCTGCTACTATTGAGAACCTCCTTTTAAATATTAGTTAAGAGGCATCTTTCCAGTTTAAAGCCTAAGGCCCTGGCCAAGCCTTGACTTTACCTGGATGGAATGTTTGCCAACAGATCCAGATGTTTTTCTGTACCAAATCAGTATTTGAGTCAGTTTTTGACTCAGCAATTTGACCCTATTAGTATGACAGCTGGATCAATATTGAAGTAGGCTTGGAGAATCATTTCCGGAGGTGGTTATCCAATCCTTCACTGATTTTTTTTTTGTTTGTTTGTTTGTTTGCAGACTATAAGATGCTGGTGCAGTGTTTTAGTGATTAATGGTAGTTTTATATTACATATGTTATTAATAATGTTTATTATTTGATTGATTTTTAACTGCTATAGGTTCTTATTCATTGTGTATATGGTTTTGTGTTGATATTGATGTGTATGACAGAAGTATATCTCATTTTATAATTTTTTTTTTAAATGGGGAGAATTGATGCCCTAAAAGCATTTGATTAGTGTAATTCATTAACTTCAAGGGGAGAAGTGTCTGTGTTTTGTTGGCAGGTTCTAAAAGGTCACCTGTTCATCTGATCAGACCGTCTGCCTCTGAACACATGAAATCCGGTGAACAGAGATGTCACCACACAGCCTTGGTACTCCAGACAAGATCAGAAGTGGACCTGTCAGGACACAGTTGTGTCTGCAAACTACACAGACATTTTACCAACAGAAATTTTATGTTGTTATTATGATGTTGTGTCTCTACCAATTTTTTTAAGTTATCTTCTGTTTTAAGATTTAGAAGGATGTGAAGAACAACCTAAACATCAAAGCTCTCAGTCACCGATCAGCTGCCAGCTGACATCACGGGAGCAGTGGACATTTCAAGACTGAATCGCGTTAAATCATTGCTTGTAAGAAGAATTTTATGGAAGAGCAAAAGAGTGCAGAAACTCCCTCTAACTGTATATAAAGCAAATTGTAGCTGTGTGTTTACCCTTTCAGCAAATTGCTTTCACACTTAGACTACATATATACCAGAGCACGTGTGTTAAAAGTAGTTAGATGATAGTTTAAGATTGAGAGTTTAGCCTGTGAAGTAATTGTAACATTAGTATAAAGTAAAAGTATTCCCCCTTCAAGAGTTAGTGTAAGCATATTTGAAAGTTCATTTATCGTTAAAGCTTTAGCTGTGAGTCTGCAAGCATGGTGTCATTTACATGTAACAAACTGCTTATGGTAACCTTGTTGTGCATAGTCCCAGTTAACTGTCTGCTAACTAACATCCAAAAGTGACAGAACATATGGGTCACTCTAGCACACTTGACAGGCCAAAAATCAATGGGTTTGAGCCTAACCACACCTGGAGATCCTTTCCACACGTGTCTCATAGGTGACCCTGAATGGGATCCTGTCTCGGTTCTAGAAGACAGGTGTCTGCTAGGGAGAGCAGGAGCTTCTCTTGGGATGAAAGAATGTAGGCCCCCCTCCCTCCGAATTATAATTTTGAAATCAAGGGGCTTTCAGGCAGAGATCTGGGGATAGGAATAACAGTTCTTTACTAGTATAATCAGGCAAACAAACAACAATAACTACAGCATTATCAAGAAAACAGAAACAGGGACCCCGTGACAGCTTTCTCGGCTGAGAGGGATGGAGGAGAGGCTTTGTTTTCACAAACCCCTTGGGTGGGCAGTCGCGGTGCTCCTGCGGGGCTCT
>NW_015379280.1:143519-147986 GCF_001522545.3 Parus major | reverse complement strand
AAATTACTGGGAAATAACCGGGGAATAACCAGGGAACAACCGGGAAATAACAACTGGGGAACAACCGGGAAATAACTGGGGAATAACCGGGGAATGACTGTGGAACAACTGGGAAACAACCTGGGAATTATGGGGGAATAACTGGGGAACACTCGGGGAATAACCAGGAAATAACTGGGGAACAACCGTGAAATTATGGGGGAACAACCGGGAAACAACCGGGAAACAACTGGGAAACAACCAGGAAATAACTGGGGAACAACCAGGGAATAACTGGGGAATAACCGGGGAACAACCGGGGAATAACTGGGAAATAACCGGGAAATTATGGGGAAATTACTGGGAAATAACCGGGGAATAACCAGGAAATAACCGGGAAACAACCAGGGAACAACCAGGAAATAACCAGGGAATAACCCAGAAAATAACTGGGGAACAACCGGGGAACAACTGGGAAACAACCGGGAAATAACCGGGGAACAACCGGGAAATAACTGAGGAATAACTGGGAAATGACTGTGGAACAACCGGGAAACAACCTGGGAATTATGGGGGAATAACTGGGGAACACTCAGGGAATAACCAGGAAATAACCGGGAAATAACTGGGGAACAACAGGGAAACAACTGGGAAACAACTGGGAAACAACCAGGGAATAACCGGGGAACAACCAGGGAACAACTGGGAAACAACCGAGGAATAACCAGGGAACAACCAGGAAATAATCGGGAAATAACCCAGAAAATAACTGGGGAACAACCAGGGAACAACTGGGAAACAACCGAGGAATAACCAGGGAACAACCAGGAAATAACCGGGAAATAACCCAGAAAATAACTGGGGAACAACCAGGGAACAACTGGGAAACAACCGGGAAATAACCTGGGAACAACCGGGAAATAACTGGGAAATAACAGGGAAATGACCATGGAACAACCGGGAAACAACCTGGGAACAACTGGGAAACAACCAGGGAACAACTGGGGAGCAACCAGGGAATAACCGGGGAATAACCGGGGAACAACCAGGAAATAACCGGGAAATAACTGGGGAACAACTGGGAAATAACCGGGAAATAACCGAGAAAATAACTGGGGAACAACCGGGGAACAACTGGGAAATAACCGGGAAATTATGGGGAAATTACTGGGAAATAACCGGGAATAACCAGGGAACAACCGGGAAATAACAACTGGGGAACAACCGGGAAATTACTGGGGAATAACCGGGGAATTATGGGGGAACAACCGGGAAATAACCAGGGAACAACCCGGAAATAACCGGGGAATAACCCAGAAAATAACCGGGAAATAACCAGGGAACAACTGGGAAATAATAACTGGGGAACAACCGGGGAATTATGGGGGAACAACCGGGAAACAACCAGGGAACAACCGGGAAACAACCAGGGAACAACTGGGAAACAACCAGGGAATAACTGGGGAACAACCAGGAAATAATCGGGGAATAACCGGGGAATAACTGGGAAAGAAGGGAAAAACACCAGAAAAACCACCAGGGAAACAAGGGGAAAACACCGGGAAAACTCTGTGGGGAAAAATGCTGGGAAAAACACCAGGAAAACATTGGGAAAACACCGTGAACCACCAGGAGAACAAGGGGAAAACAGCAGGAAAACACTGTGGGGAAAAGGGGAAAAGGCTGGGGAAAACACCGGGAAAACAGTGGGAAAACAGCGTGAAAACAAGGGGAAAACACAGGGAAAACACCAGGAGAACAAGGGGAAAACAGCAGGAAAACTCTGTGGGGAAAAGGGGAAAAATGCTGGGGAAAAAAACAGGAAAACACTGTGGGGAAAGGGGGGAATTGCTGGGGAAAACACCGGGAAAACACCAGGAAAACAATGGGAAAACAGTGGGAAAAGCACCAGGAGAACAAGGGGAAAACAGTGGGGAAGCAACAGGGAAACAAGAGGAAAACACAGGGAAAACCACCAGGAAAACAGCGAGAAAACAATGGGAAAACACCGGGAAAACACTGGGGAAAAAAAGGGAAAAGCGGGAAAACCACAGGAAAACACCGGGAAAAAAGGGGAAAACCAGGAAAACTGCAGGAAAACACCGGGAAAAAGGNGGGATTGAGAATGGGAGCTGCTGGGAGAGCTGGACGGGATCCAGAGAGGGAAGAGATGGGAATGATGGGATTGGGATGGGATTGGGATTGGGAGAGCAGGACAGGATCTGGAGCGGGAAGGAGATGGGAATGATGGGAATAACAGGAATGATGGGAATAATGGGATTGGGAATGGGAATGGGAGCTGCTGGGAGAGCTGGACAGGGCCTGGAGCGGGAAGGAGATGGGAATGATGGGAGTGATGGGATTGGGAATGGTGGGAATAATGGGAATGATGGGGATGGTGGGATTGGGAATGATGGGAATAATGGGAACGGGATTGGGAGCTGCTGGGAGAGCTGGGCAGGGCGCGGAGCGTGAAGGAGGTGGGAATGATGGGAATGGTGGGAATAGTGGGAATGGGAATGGGAATGGGATGGGCAGTGGGAATAGGATTGGGATGGGCTGGGAATGGGATGGACCAGGAATGGGGGATGCCATGGTGGGAATGGTGTGTCCTGGAGCCTGGGAACAGCTCTGGGAATGCTGTGTCAGGGATTGGATATCCCGGGAACAGGGAATGCTGTGTCAGGGAACAGGGAATGCTGTGTCAGGGATTGGATATTTGGGGAACAGGGAATGCTATGTCAGGGAACAGGAATTGGATATTTTGGGAACAGGAAATGCTGTGTCAGGGAACAGGAATTGGATATTCTGGGAACAGGGAATGCTGTGTCAGGGAACAGGGATTGGATATTCTGGGAACAGGGAATGCTGAGTCAGGGATTGAATGTCCCAGGAATGGGGAAATGCCATCCCGGAGGTCGGTGCATCCTGGAAATCTGGGAAGGCCGTTCCAGGAATCAGCAGCTCCCGGGGCTCTGGCAATGTCATCCCGGGACTCTGGGAATGCCGTGATTGGGATCGGGATGTCCCAGGACTCTGGGAATGCCATCCCGGGACTCTGGGAATGCCGTGATTGGGATCGGGATGTCCCGGGACTCTGGGAATGCCATCCCGTGGCTGCGGGAATGCGGTGTGTCTGATCCGGTGTCATTCCCGGCAGGAAGCGCTGCGCGTGGCGCGGCAGAAGGAGCAGGAGCTGGAGCTGCGGGGCGAGCGCTGCGGGCCGGAGGCGCGGGAGCTGTGGGAGCGCTGCAAGCCCTGCCTCAGGCAGCGCTGCCTCCGCCTGTACACGCGAACCTGCCACAGCGGGGCCGGGCTGCTGGGCCGCCAGGTCAGCCGGAAACAATCGGGAAACAGCCGGGAAACAACCGGGGAACAACTGGGAAACAACCAGGGAATAACTGAGGAACAACCAGGAAATAACCGGGAAATAACCGGGGAACAACCGGGGAATAACTGGGGAATGACCATGGAACAACCGGGAAACAACCTGGGAATTATGGGGGAATAACTGGGGAACACTCAGGGAATAACCAGGAAATAACCAGGAAACAACTGGGGAACAACCAGGGAATAACCGGGGAACAAGCAGGAAATAACCGGAAAATAACTGGGGAACAACCGGGAAATTATGGGGGAATAACCGGGAAATAACCAGGGAACAACCAGGAAATAACCGGGGAATAACCCAGAAAATAACTGGGGAACAACCGGGGAACAACTGGGAAATAACCGGGAAATTATGGGGAAATTACTGGGAAATAACCGGGGAATAACCAGGGAACAACCGGGAAATAACAACTGGGGAACAACCGGGAAATAACTGGGGAATAACCGGGGAATGACTGTGGAACAACTGGGAAACAACCTGGGAATTATGGGGGAATAACTGGGGAACACTCGGGGAATAACCAGGAAATAACTGGGGAACAACCGTGAAATTATGGGGGAACAACCGGGAAACAACCGGGAAACAACTGGGAAACAACCAGGAAATAACTGGGGAACAACCAGGGAATAACTGGGGAATAACCGGGGAACAACCGGGGAATAACTGGGAAATAACCGGGAAATTATGGGGAAATTACTGGGAAATAACCGGGGAATAACCAGGAAATAACCGGGAAACAACCAGGGAACAACCAGGAAATAACCAGGGAATAACCCAGAAAATAACTGGGGAACAACCGGGGAACAACTGGGAAACAACCGGGAAATAACCGGGGAACAACCGGGAAATAACTGAGGAATAACTGGGAAATGACTGTGGAACAACCGGGAAACAACCTGGGAATTATGGGGGAATAACTGGGGAACACTCAGGGAATAACCAGGAAATAACCGGGAAATAACTGGGGAACAACAGGGAAACAACTGGGAAACAACTGGGAAACAACCAGGGAATAACCGGGGAACAACCAGGGAACAACTGGGAAACAACCGAGGAATAACCAGGGAACAACCAGGAAATAATCGGGAAATAACCCA
>NW_015379280.1:139563-142087 GCF_001522545.3 Parus major | reverse complement strand
GGGGAAAACCAGGAAAACTGCAGGAAAACACCAGGAAAAAGGTGAAAACCGGGAAAACCCTGGGAAAACAGCAGGAAAAAAGGGGAAAACCGGGTAAACCACACGAAAACCCCAGGAAAAAAGGGGAAAACCGGGAAAACCCCAGGAAAACAGCAGGAAAAAAGGGGAAAACCGCAGGAAAACAGCGCTGGGGGATGCCAGGAAAGGCAGAATTTTCCGGGATCCCATTCCCGGCTGGATGGCGCCGGGAAGGGGCGGATTTTGATGCCGGTGCCACTGCAGCTGGAGGAATTCCTGAACAATTCGTCTCCGGTGTCGGTGTGGTCGGAGGGCGAGCGGCTGGAGTCGCTGCTGGAGCGGGACCAGCGCCAGGAGCGGCAGCTGGAGGAGCTGGAGGAGCGCTTCGGAATTCTGGAGGACGGGATGGACGAGATTTTCCGGGAGAGCTCCCAGGTCCAGGGGTGGCTCCATCCCTTTTTCCAGGCTCCCTTCGGAGGATTCCGGGAGGAGCCGGCGGAGCGCCGGCGCTTCCGCCGCTTTTCTGGGGAGCTCTTCCCGCTTTTCCGGCAGCCCCCGCACGGGTTCCAGGAGCTCTTCCAGCCGCTCTTCCAGTTCAGCCAGCGCATGCTGGAAAACGCACGCGGGAACTGGGACGATCCCTCGGGAATATTCGAGACAGGTAAAAGGGAGGGAAGCGGGATCGGGGCCGCGGGATCCCAAATTCTGGCGGTTTCAGGGATGAGATTCCCAAAAATCCCAAAATGTTGGTGGATTTAGGGATGAGATTCCCAAAAATCCCCAAACTCCAGTGGGTTTAATGATGAGATTCCCAAAAATCCTGAAGTGTCAATGATTTTAGGGATGAGATTCCCAAAAAGTCCCCAAACTCCAGCGGTTTTAGGGATGAGATTCCCAAAAATCCCCAAACTCCGGTGGGTTTAGGGATGAGATTCCTGGGAAATCCTTGGGAATTCCGAGGATGAGCTCAGTCCTGATGGGACGGGCCTGGGAATTGCGGGAATGGAAAAAGCGGGAATGGAAAAAGCGGGAATGGAAAAAGCGGGAATGGCTGGATCCCACCGTTTGCTGGTCGGGATTTTGGGATTTCGGCTCCACTCAGTCCTGGCCGCCGTCGGGGGAACGGGGAATTTTGGGAATCTTGGGGAGTTTGGGTTGTTTAGGAATTCTACTGATGGGTTTTTTTGGGAATGTTGCAAGAATTTGGGTTTTTTGGGAATATTCCCGTCTTTTTTAGTTTGGGAATGTTGCATGAATTTGGTTTTCCTGGGAATGTTTGGGAAACTTCGGGTTTCTTGGGAATTCTGCTGATTTTTTGGGGGAATATTCCCACTTTTTTTAGTTTGGGAATGTTGCAGGAGTTTGGGTTTTTTGGGAATATTGCTGACTTTTCTGGGGGGAAAATTCCCAGTTTTTTTTTTCTTTGGGAATGCTGCAGGTGATTTTTTTGGGAATACTGCAGGTGCTTGGGGTTTTTTTTTTTCCTTGGGATTGCAGCCGATGTTTTTGTAGTTTTTCAGGATCGCATCCAAAGTTCTTTTGGTGTTTGTTGTTTTTTTGGGATCGCATCCCGTGTTTCTGTCGTGTTTGTTATTTTTTTTGGGATTTGCAGCCGATGTTCTTTTCCTGTTTCCTGTATTTTTTTGGGATCGCATCCCATGTTTTCACTGTTGGGGTTTTTCGGGCTTTCATCCGATGTTTTCGTCGTGTTTGGGTTTCTTTTGGGATTTCATCCGATGTTTCTGTGGTTTTTCGGGATCACATCCCATGTTTTCGTGCTGTTTGGGTTTTTTTGGGATCGCATCCCATGTTTTCGCTGTTTGGGGTTTTTTGGGATTTCATCCAATGTTTTTGTGGTGTTTGTTATTTTTTTGGGATCGCATCACATGTTTTTGTGGATTTTTTGGGATCGCAGCCAATGTTTCTTTGCTCTTGGTGTTTTTGTGGGATTTCATCCGATGTTTTTGTGGTTTTTTGGGATCACATCCCATGTTTTTGAGCTGTTTGGGTTTTTTTGGGATCACATCCCATGTTTTCATGCTGTTTGGGTTTTTTTGGGATCACATCCCATGTTTTCATGCTGTTTGGGTTTTTTTGGGATCACATCCCATGTTTTTGAGCTGTTTGAGATTTTTTGGGATCGCATCCCATGTTTTTTTTGGGAACGTTGCCGCCCTGTGCCGTCACCGTCTGCCGACGCAGCCCCGGGGACGGGAAGGGCCCAAATTCCAAGGAAAATTCACTTTTCCGGCACCTGGGGGGAGCTCCCGGGCTTGGGGGGGATTTGGGGAGCTGAGGCCGGCCCGGAATTCCCGCAGAATCCCGGAATTTCAGCAACGACCGGATGGTTTGCCGGGAGATCCGGCGGAACTCGGCCGGGTGCCTGCGGATGCGGGATGAGTGTGAGGAGTGCCGGGAGATCCTGGCCCTTGGTGAGCCGGGAATGACGGGAATGATGGGAATGATGGGAGTGATGGGAGTGATGGGAATGATGGGGATGATGGGA
>NW_015379280.1:134751-138832 GCF_001522545.3 Parus major | reverse complement strand
GCTGTTTTCCCGCTGTTATCCCAGACTGCGGGCAGGAGGACCCATCCCAGCAGGAGCTGCGGCAGCAGCTGGAGGACGCCGTGCGCGTGGCCGAGCGCTTCACGCGCCGCTACGATTCCCTGCTCCGGGAATTCCAGCAGGAGATGCTCAACACCTCCGGCCTCCTGGAGCGGCTGAACCGCCAGTTCGGCTGGGTGTCCCGCCTGGCCAACCATTCCATGGGATCCGACGGCTTCCTGCAGGTTACCACGGTGAGGATCGGCCTCGGCAACGCCGGGAGAGGCGGAAAGTGGGACACGGCCACAAAGAGCCCTTTGTGCTCCGGCCGGGAACGCCGGGACGGGAGCCAAGCTCAGGGGCCCTCCCGGGGCCGTTCCCACCTCGGAGCTCGGGATTATCCTGCGGGATGACCCCGGCACGGCGCTTCCAGGTGCTGTCCAAGGCTCCCAATACCGAGGATCCGTCGGCGCCGCCGGACACGCAGGTGACGGTGCAGCTCTTCGACTCGGAGCCGCTGGAGCTGAGCGTGCCCGGGGAGATCCCGTGGGATGATCCCAGGTTCATGGAGATGGTGGCCGAGCAGGCGCTCCAGCGCTTCAAGGAGAACGCCGTGTGAGTCCGGCTGCTTCCCAGAAAACATCCCCACCGGGGGATAACGCCGGGCTCATCCTGATTTTTTCCCCTCCTTCCCAGAGAGTAACCGGGCGATGCCGCCGCCCCTCCGGATCCCCCTTCCAGGGGGGAATTGTCACCGCGCCCTTCCCGACCCTTCCCGCTGCCGCCGGGAGCCGCCGGGGCCCCGGGCGGGAAATAAAGGTAGAGTCGAAACCGCTGAAACCCCTGGCTCTGCTCCCGGAGTTTTTTGGGATAATCCCGAGGGGAAACAGCCTCGGTTTGGTCACTGTGGAATTGTGGAGTTGAGGAATCCGGCGCCGGTCCCAAATCTGATCCAGCGGGAGCCCCCCCGGGTTTGGGGGTCTCTCCCTGTCCTGGGGGATGCAGATCCCCGTGCCAGGACATGGATCCCAGGGCCAGGACATGGATCCCGGGGCCAGGACATGGATCCCGGTGCCAGGACATGGATCCTGGGGCCAGGACATGGATCCCGGTGCCAGGACATGGATCCCGGTGCCAGGACATGGATCCCGGGGCCAGGACATGGATCCCGGGGCCAGGACACGGATCCCGGTGCCAGGACCTGTTCCCATCCTGTGGGATATGGATCTGAGTGCCCAGGCCTGTCCTGATCCCGTGGACTCTGATCCCGGTGTAAGGGACACAGATCCGGGTGTCAGGAACTGTCCCCATCCCATGGGACACAGATCCGAGTGCCAGAGACATGGATCCAAGTGCCAGGGCCTGTCCTGATCCCGTGGGACACGGATCCGAGTGCCTGTCCCCATCCCATGGCCATAGATCCCACTGCCAGGGATACGGATTCTGGTGCCAGGGACACAAATCCCAGTGCCAGGACATGGATTCTGGTGCCAGGACCTGTCCCCATTCCGTGGGATGCGAATCCTGGTGCCAGGGACACAAATCCCAGTGCCAAGGCCTGTCCTGATTCCGTGGGTCACAGATCCCGGTGCCAGGGCCTGTTCCCATCCCAAGGGACACGGATCCCAGTGCCAGGGACACAGATCCCAGTGCCAGGACCTGTCCTGATCCCGTGGGATACGGATTCTGGTACCAGGGACGCAGATCCCGGTGACAGGGATGCAGATTCCGGTGCCAGGGACATGGATTCTGGTGCCAGGGCCCATCCTCATCCTTTGGGACGCAGATCCAGGTTCCAGGACCTGTCCCGATCCCACAGACCCAGATCCCGGCCCCAGGGACACAGATCCCGGTGCCAGAGCCTGTCCTGATCCCACGGACCTGGATCCTGTCCCTGTCCTTTGCCATCCCTGAGAATTCCCACATTTCTGCCAGACCCCCCACATGGAATGAGCACAGGGCCTTTATTGGGACCACAAATTTGGGATTGGGGGGATCCAGCCCCGATCCCACCCCAATCCCATCCCAATCCCATCCCAATCCCATCCCAATCCAGCTCCGATCCCACCCCAATCCCACCCGGATCCCTCAGGAACGGCTCTGTAAATCCGTATCCCACCGGGAAGAGCCGGCACAGCCGCTCCACCCCTCGCTGACATTCCCAGACGGGAGAATTCCCAATCCCCGGGACGCCGATCCCAAGGGACATTCCCAGCCAGAATTCCCAATCCCTGGGATTCCAATCCCAAAGGAATATTCCCAGCCAGAATTCCCAATCCCAATTCCCGGGATGCCAATCCCGAGGGAACATTCCCAGCCAGGAGAATTCCTGATCCCAATTCCCGGGATGCCGATCCCAGGGAACATTCCCGGTGTTGATCCCTCATCCCCTGATCGCCGCTACCACCCTCCCTCTCCCCCAGCCCTTCCCATTCCCGGGAATTCCGTTGTGGAGCGGGGCCAAATCCCGGGATTTGGAGGACGAGGAAGCGCAGCAGGCTGGGAGAACGGGAGCTGGAAAAATGGGATGGGGGGAAGGAAACGGGAATTCTCCCGTGGGAATTGGGGCTGGAAAAGCTGGGAAAAGGGGATGGTGGGAAGGAAAAGGGGTTGGAAACGGGAATCCTGTGGGAATTGGGGCTGGAAAAGCTGGAGAGGGAGGCAGGAAAACTCTCCCGGGAACATCCCGGTGGCCTGAGGGAAAGGGGGCTGGGAAAGGGGGGCTGGAACATGGAAATGGGGCTGGAAAAGCTGGAATGGGGGGATGGAAAAGCTGGAATGGGGGGATGGAACCTGGAATGGGGGCTAGAACATGGAATTAGAGGCTGGAAGCTGGAATAGGGGGGATCACAGGCAGGATTGGGATTGGAATTGGGAATGGGAATGGGATTGGAATCGTAATGGGGTGGAATTGGGAATGGGATTGGAATCGGGAATGGGATTGGAATTGGGAATGGGATTGGAATTAGGAATGGGGCTGGAAATGGGAATAGGGCTGGAACTGGGAATGGGATTGGGAGTGGGAATGGGGCTGGAATTGGGAATGGGATTGGAATCCGGAATGGGATTGGAATCCGGAATGGGATTGGAACTGGGAATGGGATTGGGAGTGGGAATGGGATTGGAAGTGGGAATGGGGTTGGAATTGGGAATGGGGCTGGAATCTGGAAAGGATCTGGGAGCTGGGATGAGGATCTGGAACATGGAAAAAAGGTGGGAAGCTGGAATGGGGCCACACCTGCAGGAAAGGGGGGCGGGAAACTGGGATGGGAAATGGGAAACGGGGTGGGAGAGGGGAAATGGGAACTGGGAACTGGGAAATGGGAACTGGGAAATGGAAATGGGAACTGGGATGGGGGATGGGAACTGGGACGGGGGTGTGCCCTGCAGGAAAGGAGTGGTTGGAACATGGAATATGAGGATGGAACATGGAAAGAGGGGCTGGGGTCTGGAATGTGGGGCTGGAATTAATCTGGAATGAGACTGGAATCGGGAATGAGACTGGAATTGGGAATGGGGCTGGAATTGGGATTTGAACTGGGAATGGGATTGGGATTGGGAATGGGGCTGGAATTGGGAATGGGGCTGGAATTGGGAATGGGATTGAAAGCAGGAACAGGCGCCCTGCCCGGGAAGATTTTGGGATGGTGGTGGGGTGGGAATGACGTCACTCCAGCCCTTCCCGGGATTTTGGGGTGTGGGAGGAGCCGCAGGAGGATCTGGGGGTGGGGAGGGGGGAGGCACCACCCCTAAATCGGCTGGAAAACCCCGAATTCCTTCTCCAGCCCCAAAAGGAGCTGGAGGCCCCCAAAAGGATCCCCCCCAAATAATCCCCCCCAAATCCCCCCAAAGGATTCCCCCCCATAAAGGATCCTCCTAAAAAGTATCCCCCAAAAATTCCCCCAAAAGTATCACCCCAAGAAGGATCCCCCCCCCAAAAAAAGGAGCTCCCGCCAAAATCCCAAAAAGGATCCCCCCCCAAAATCCCCCCAAAATCCCTCCCCAAAATCCTCCCACCAAAAAGGAATTCCCAAAAAAATCCCCCCCTCCAATAGGATCCCCCAAATAGGATCCCCTCCAAAAA